>NW_028126763.1:0-240997 GCF_965231255.1 Vanellus vanellus | reverse complement strand
GCTTTTGCTGCCACAGCAAAGGTGCCAGCGGGGAAAAGTAATGCTGGTTCTCACTGCCTCCTGGAACCCTTTCAAATGCCACAGACAATTTGGCCCTCTCTGCTTTCCTGCGGACTCCATCCTCAAAAGCACCTGTTTTCGCTTTCGGCAACCTCCGGAGCAAAAAAGACAAACGTCCAGCTTTTGCTGCCACAGCAAAGGTGCCAGCGGAGAAATATGATGCTGGTCCTCACTGCCTCCTGGAACCTCTTCAAATGCCCCAGACAATTTGGCCCTCTCTGCTTTCCTGCGGACTCTATCCTCAAAAGCACCTGTTTTCACTTTCGGCGCCCTCCGGTGGTAAAAAGACAAACGTCCAGCTTTTGCTGCCGCAGCAAAGGTGCCAGCGGGGAAAAGTAATGCTGGTTCTCACTGCCTCCTGGAACTCTTTCAAATGCCACAGACAATTTGGCCCTCTCTGCTTTCCTGCGGACTCCATCCTCAAAAGCACCTGTTTTAGCTTTCGGCAACCTCCGGAGCAAAAAAGACATACGTCCAGCTTTTGCTGCCACAGCAAATGTGACAGCGGGGAAATATGATGCTGGTCCTCACTGCTCCTGGAACCTCTTCAAATGCCCCAGACAATTTGGCCCTCTCTGCTTTCCTGCGGACTCCATCCTCAAAAGCACCTGTTTTCGCTTTCGGCAACCTCCGGAGCAAAAAAGACATACGTCCAGCTTTTGCTGCCACAGCAAAGGTGACAGCGGGGAAATATGATGCTGCTCCTCACTGCTCCTGGAACCTCTTCAAATGCCCCAGACAATTTGGCCCTCTCTGCTTTCCTGCGGACTCCATCCTCAAAAGCACCTGTTTTCGCTTTCGGCAACCTCCGGAGCAAAAAAGACAAACGTCCAGCTTTTGCTGCCACAGCAAAGGTTCCAGCGGGGAAAAGTAATGCTCGTTCTCACTGCCTCCTGGAACTCTTTCAAATGCCACAGACAATTTGGCCCTCTCTGCTTTCCTGCGGACTCCATCCTCAAAAGCCCCTGTTTTCGCTTTCGGCGCCCTCCGGAGCAAAAAAGACAAACGTCCAGCTTTTGCTGCCACAGCAAAGGTGCCAGCGGGGAAAAGTAATGCTGGTTCTCACTGCCTCCTGGAACTCTTTCAAATGCCACAGACAATTTGGCCCTCTCTGCTTTCCTGCAGACTCCATCCTCAAAAGCACCTGTTTTCGCTTTCGGCAACCTCCGGAGCAAAAAAGACAAACGTCCAGCTTTTGCTGCCACAGCAAAGGTGCCAGCGGGGAAAAGTAATGCTCGTTCTCACTGCCTCCTGGAACTCTTTCAAATGCCACAGACAATTTGGCCCTCTCTGCTTTCCTGCGGACTCCATCCTCAAAAGCACCTGTTTTCGCTTTTGGCAACCTCAGGAGCAAAAAAGACAAACGTCCAGCTTTTGCTGCCACAGCAAAGGTGCCAGCGGGGAAAAGTAATGCTGGTTCTCACTGCCTCCTGGAACCCTTTCAAATGCCCCAGACAATTTGGCCCTCTCTGCTTTCCTGCGGACTCCATCCTCAAAAGCACCTGTTTTCGCTTTCGGCGCCATCCGGAGCAAAAAAGACAAACGTCCAGCTTTTGCTGCCACAGCAAAGGTGCCAGCGGGGAAAAGTAATGCTGGTTCTCACTGCCTCCTGGAACTCTTTCAAATGCCACAGACAATTTGGCCCTCTCTGCTTTCCTGCGGACTCCATCCTCAAAAGCACCTGTTTTCGCTTTCGGCAACCTCCGGAGCAAAAAAAGACAAACGTCCAGCTTTTGCTGCCACAGCAAAGGTTCCAGCGGGGAAAAGTAATGCTCGTTCTCACTGCCTCCTGGAACTCTTTCAAATGCCACAGACAATTTGGCCTTCTCTGCTTTCCTGCGGACTCCATCCTCAAAAGCACCTGTTTTCGCTTTTGGCAACCTCAGGAGCAAAAAAGACAAACGTCCAGCTTTTGCTGCCACAGCAAAGGTGCCAGCGGGGGAAAAGTAATGCTGGTTCTCACTGCCTCCTGGAACCCTTTCAAATGCCACAGACAATTTGGCCCTCTCTGCTTTCCTGCGGACTCCATCCTCAAAAGCACCTGTTTTCGCTTTCGGCAACCTCCGGAGCAAAAAAGACAAACGTCCAGCTTTTGCTGCCACAGCAAAGGTGCCAGCGGGGAAAAGTAATGCTGGTTCTCACTGCCTCCTGGAACCTCTTCAAATGCCACAGACAATTTGGCCCTCTCTGCTTTCCTGCGGACTCCATCCTCAAAAGCACCTGTTTTCGCTTTCAGAAAACTCCGGAGCAAAAAAGACAAACGTCCAGCTTTTGCTGCCACAGCAAAGGTGCCAGCGGGGAAAAGTAATGCTGGTTCTCACTGCCTCCTGGAACCCTTTCAAATGCCCCAGACAATTTGGCCCTCTCTGCTTTCCTGCGGACTCCATCCTCAAAAGCACCTGTTTTCGCTTTCGGCAACCTCAGGAGCAAAAAAGACAAACATCCAGCTTTTGCTGCCACAGAAAAGGTGTCAGCGGGGAAAAGTGATGCTGGTCCTCATTGCCTCCTGGAACCACTTCAAATGCCCCAGACAATTTGGCCCTCTCTCCTTTCCTGCAGACTCCATCCTCAAAAGCACCTGTTTTCGCTTTCGGCAGCCTCCGGAGCAAAAAAGAAAAACGTCCAGCTTTTGCTGCCACAGCAAAGGTGCCGGCGGGGAAAAGTAATGCTGGTTCTCACTGCCTCCTGGAACCTCTTCAAATGCCCCAGACAATTTGGCCCTCTCTGCTTTCCTGCGGACTCCATCCTCAAAAGCACCTGTTTTCTCTTTCGGCGGTGTTTGGAGCAAAAAAGACAAACGTCCAGCTTTTGCTGCCACAGCAAAGGTGCCAGCGGGGAAAAGTGATGCTGGTCCTCATTGCCTCCTGGAACCTCTTCAAATGCCCCAGACAATTTGGCCCTCTCTGCTTTCCTGCGGACTCCATACTCAAAAGCACCTGTTTTCACTTTTGGCGCCCTCCAGAGCAAAAAAGACAAACGTCCAGCTTTTGCTGCCGCAGCAAATTTCCAGCGGGGAAAAGTAATGCTGGTTCTCACTGCCTCCTGGAACCCTTTCAAATCCCCCAGACAATTTGGCCCTCTCTGCTTTCCTGCGGACTCCATCCTCAAAAGCACCTGTTTTCGCTTTCGGCAACCTCCGGAGCAAAATAGACAAACGTCCAGCTTTTGCTGCCACAGCAAAGGTGCCAGCGGGGAAAAGTAATGCTGGTTCTCACTGCCTCCTGGAACCCTTTCAAATGCCACAGACAATTTGGCCCTCTCTGCTTTCCTGCGGACTCCATCCTCAAAAGCACCTGTTTTCGCTTTCGGCAACCTCCGGAGCAAAAAAGACAAACGTCCAGCTTTTGCTGCCACAGCAAAGGTGCCAGCGGGGAAAAGTAATGCTGGTTCTCACTGCCTCCTGGAACCTCTTCAAATGCCACAGACAATTTGGCCCTCTCTGCTTTCCTGCGGACTCCATCCTCAAAAGCACCTGTTTTCGCTTTCAGAAAACTCCGGAGCAAAAAAGACAAACGTCCAGCTTTTGCTGCCACAGCAAAGGTGCCAGCGGGGAAAAGTAATGCTGGTTCTCACTGCCTCCTGGAACCCTTTCAAATGCCCCAGACAATTTGGCCCTCTCTGCTTTCCTGCGGACTCCATCCTCAAAAGCACCTGTTTTCGCTTTCGGCAACCTCAGGAGCAAAAAAGACAAACATCCAGCTTTTGCTGCCACAGAAAAGGTGTCAGCGGGGAAAAGTGATGCTGGTCCTCATTGCCTCCTGGAACCACTTCAAATGCCCCAGACAATTTGGCCCTCTCTCCTTTCCTGCAGACTCCATCCTCAAAAGCACCTGTTTTCGCTTTCGGCAGCCTCCGGAGCAAAAAAGAAAAACGTCCAGCTTTTGCTGCCACAGCAAAGGTGCCGGCGGGGAAAAGTAATGCTGGTTCTCACTGCCTCCTGGAACCTCTTCAAATGCCCCAGACAATTTGGCCCTCTCTGCTTTCCTGCGGACTCCATCCTCAAAAGCACCTGTTTTCTCTTTCGGCGGTGTTTGGAGCAAAAAAGACAAACGTCCAGCTTTTGCTGCCACAGCAAAGGTGCCAGCGGGGAAAAGTGATGCTGGTCCTCATTGCCTCCTGGAACCTCTTCAAATGCCCCAGACAATTTGGCCCTCTCTGCTTTCCTGCGGACTCCATACTCAAAAGCACCTGTTTTCACTTTTGGCGCCCTCCAGAGCAAAAAAGACAAACGTCCAGCTTTTGCTGCCGCAGCAAATTTCCAGCGGGGAAAAGTAATGCTGGTTCTCACTGCCTCCTGGAACCCTTTCAAATCCCCCAGACAATTTGGCCCTCTCTGCTTTCCTGCGGACTCCATCCTCAAAAGCACCTGTTTTCGCTTTCGGCAGCCTCCGGAGCAAAAAAGACAAACGTCCAGCTTTTGCTGCCACAGCAAACGTGCCAGCGGGGAAAAGTAATGCTGGTTCTCACTGCCTCCTGGAACCCTTTCAAATGCCACAGACAATTTGGCCCTCTCTGCTTTCCTGCGGACTCCATCCTCAAAAGCACCTGTTTTCGCTTTCGGCAACCTCCGGAGCAAAAAAGACAAACGTCCAGCTTTTGCTGCCACAGCAAAGGTGCCAGCGGGGAAAAGTAATGCTGGTTCTCACTGCCTCCTGGAACCCTTTCAAATGCCACAGACAATTTGGCCCTCTCTGCTTTCCTGCGGACTCCATCCTCAAAAGCACCTGTTTTCGCTTTCGGCGCCCTCCGGAGCAAAAAAGACAAACGTCCAGCTTTTGCTGCCACAGCAAAGGTGCCAGCGGGGAAAAGTAATGCTGGTTCTCACTGCCTCCTGGAACTCTTTCAAATGCCACAGACAATTTGGCCCTCTCTGCTTTCCTGCGGACTCCATCCTCAAAAGCACCTGTTTTCGCTTTTGGCAACCTCAGGAGCAAAAAAGAAAAACGTCCACCTTTTGCTGCCACAGCAAAGGTGCCAGCGGGGAAAAGTGATGCTGGTTCTCACTGCCTCCTGGAACCTCTTCAAATGCCACAGACAATTTGGCCCTCTCTGCTTTCCTGCGGACTCCATCCTCAAAAGCACCTGTTTTCGCTTTCGGAAACCTCCGGAGCAAAAAAGACAAACGTCCAGCTTTTGCTGCCACAGCAAAGGTGCCAGCGGAGAAATATGATGCTGGTCCTCACTGCCTCCTGGAACCTCTTCAAATGCCCCAGACAATTTGGCCCTCTCTGCTTTCCTGCGGACTCTATCCTCAAAAGCACCTGTTTTCACTTTCGGCGCCCTCCGGTGGTAAAAAGACAAACGTCCAGGTTTTGCTGCCGCAGCAAAGGTGCCAGCGGGGAAAAGTAATGCTGGTTCTCACTGCCTCCTGGAACCCTTTCAAATGCCACAGACAATTTGGCCCTCTCTGCTTTCCTGCGGACTCTATCCTCAAAAGCACCTCTTTTCACTTTCGGCGCCCTCCGGTGGTAAAAAGACAAACGTCCAGCTTTTGCTCCTGCAGCAAAGGTGCCAGCGGGGAAAAGTAATGCTGGTTCTCACTGCCTCCTGGAACTCTTTCAAATGCCACAGACAATTTGGCCCTCTCTTCTTTTCTGCGGACTCCATCCTCAAAAGCACCTGTTTTCGCTTTCGGCAACCTCCGGAGCAAAAAAGACAAACGTCCAGCTTTTGCTGCCACAGCAAAGGTTCCAGCGGGGAAAAGTAATGCTGGTTCTCACTGCCTCCTGGAACTCTTTCAAATGCCACAGACAATTTGGCCCTCTCTGCTTTCCTGCGGACTCCATCCTCAAAAGCCCCTGTTTTCGCTTTTGGCAACCTCAGGAGCAAAAAAGACAAACGTCCAGCTTTTGCTGCCACAGCAAAGGTGCCAGCGGGGAAAAGTAATGCTGGTTCTCACTGCCTCCTGGAACCCTTTCAAATGCCACAGACAATTTGGCCCTCTCTGCTTTCCTGCGGACTCCATCCTCAAAAGCACCTGTTTTCGCTTTCGGCAACCTCCGGAGCAAAAAAGACAAACGTCCAGCTTTTGCTGCCACAGCAAAGGTGCCAGCGGAGAAATATGATGCTGGTCCTCACTGCCTCCTGGAACCTCTTCAAATGCCCCAGACAATTTGGCCCTCTCTGCTTTCCTGCGGACTCTATCCTCAAAAGCACCTGTTTTCACTTTCGGCGCCCTCCGGTGGTAAAAAGACAAACGTCCAGCTTTTGCTGCCGCAGCAAAGGTGCCAGCGGGGAAAAGTAATGCTGGTTCTCACTGCCTCCTGGAACTCTTTCAAATGCCACAGACAATTTGGCCCTCTCTGCTTTCCTGCGGACTCCATCCTCAAAAGCACCTGTTTTAGCTTTCGGCAACCTCCGGAGCAAAAAAGACATACGTCCAGCTTTTGCTGCCACAGCAAATGTGACAGCGGGGAAATATGATGCTGGTCCTCACTGCTCCTGGAACCTCTTCAAATGCCCCAGACAATTTGGCCCTCTCTGCTTTCCTGCGGACTCCATCCTCAAAAGCACCTGTTTTCGCTTTCGGCAACCTCCGGAGCAAAAAAGACATACGTCCAGCTTTTGCTGCCACAGCAAAGGTGACAGCGGGGAAATATGATGCTGCTCCTCACTGCTCCTGGAACCTCTTCAAATGCCCCAGACAATTTGGCCCTCTCTGCTTTCCTGCGGACTCCATCCTCAAAAGCACCTGTTTTCGCTTTCGGCAACCTCCGGAGCAAAAAAGACAAACGTCCAGCTTTTGCTGCCACAGCAAAGGTTCCAGCGGGGAAAAGTAATGCTCGTTCTCACTGCCTCCTGGAACTCTTTCAAATGCCACAGACAATTTGGCCCTCTCTGCTTTCCTGCGGACTCCATCCTCAAAAGCCCCTGTTTTCGCTTTCGGCGCCCTCCGGAGCAAAAAAGACAAACGTCCAGCTTTTGCTGCCACAGCAAAGGTGCCAGCGGGGAAAAGTAATGCTGGTTCTCACTGCCTCCTGGAACTCTTTCAAATGCCACAGACAATTTGGCCCTCTCTGCTTTCCTGCAGACTCCATCCTCAAAAGCACCTGTTTTCGCTTTCGGCAACCTCCGGAGCAAAAAAGACAAACGTCCAGCTTTTGCTGCCACAGCAAAGGTGCCAGCGGGGAAAAGTAATGCTCGTTCTCACTGCCTCCTGGAACTCTTTCAAATGCCACAGACAATTTGGCCCTCTCTGCTTTCCTGCGGACTCCATCCTCAAAAGCACCTGTTTTCGCTTTTGGCAACCTCAGGAGCAAAAAAGACAAACGTCCAGCTTTTGCTGCCACAGCAAAGGTGCCAGCGGGGAAAAGTAATGCTGGTTCTCACTGCCTCCTGGAACCCTTTCAAATGCCCCAGACAATTTGGCCCTCTCTGCTTTCCTGCGGACTCCATCCTCAAAAGCACCTGTTTTCGCTTTCGGCGCCATCCGGAGCAAAAAAGACAAACGTCCAGCTTTTGCTGCCACAGCAAAGGTGCCAGCGGGGAAAAGTAATGCTGGTTCTCACTGCCTCCTGGAACTCTTTCAAATGCCACAGACAATTTGGCCCTCTCTGCTTTCCTGCGGACTCCATCCTCAAAAGCACCTGTTTTCGCTTTCGGCAACCTCCGGAGCAAAAAAGACAAACGTCCAGCTTTTGCTGCCACAGCAAAGGTTCCAGCGGGGAAAAGTAATGCTGGTTCTCACTGCCTCCTGGAACTCTTTCAAATGCCACAGACAATTTGGCCTTCTCTGCTTTCCTGCGGACTCCATCCTCAAAAGCACCTGTTTTCGCTTTTGGCAACCTCAGGAGCAAAAAAGACAAACGTCCAGCTTTTGCTGCCACAGCAAAGGTGCCAGCGGGGAAAAGTAATGCTGGTTCTCACTGCCTCCTGGAACCCTTTCAAATGCCACAGACAATTTGGCCCTCTCTGCTTTCCTGCGGACTCCATCCTCAAAAGCACCTGTTTTCGCTTTCGGCAACCTCCGGAGCAAAAAAGACAAACGTCCAGCTTTTGCTGCCACAGCAAAGGTGCCAGCGGGGAAAAGTAATGCTGGTTCTCACTGCCTCCTGGAACCTCTTCAAATGCCACAGACAATTTGGCCCTCTCTGCTTTCCTGCGGACTCCATCCTCAAAAGCACCTGTTTTCGCTTTCAGAAAACTCCGGAGCAAAAAAGACAAACGTCCAGCTTTTGCTGCCACAGCAAAGGTGCCAGCGGGGAAAAGTAATGCTGGTTCTCACTGCCTCCTGGAACCCTTTCAAATGCCCCAGACAATTTGGCCCTCTCTGCTTTCCTGCGGACTCCATCCTCAAAAGCACCTGTTTTCGCTTTCGGCAACCTCAGGAGCAAAAAAGACAAACATCCAGCTTTTGCTGCCACAGAAAAGGTGTCAGCGGGGAAAAGTGATGCTGGTCCTCATTGCCTCCTGGAACCACTTCAAATGCCCCAGACAATTTGGCCCTCTCTCCTTTCCTGCAGACTCCATCCTCAAAAGCACCTGTTTTCGCTTTCGGCAGCCTCCGGAGCAAAAAAGAAAAACGTCCAGCTTTTGCTGCCACAGCAAAGGTGCCGGCGGGGAAAAGTAATGCTGGTTCTCACTGCCTCCTGGAACCTCTTCAAATGCCCCAGACAATTTGGCCCTCTCTGCTTTCCTGCGGACTCCATCCTCAAAAGCACCTGTTTTCTCTTTCGGCGGTGTTTGGAGCAAAAAAGACAAACGTCCAGCTTTTGCTGCCACAGCAAAGGTGCCAGCGGGGAAAAGTGATGCTGGTCCTCATTGCCTCCTGGAACCTCTTCAAATGCCCCAGACAATTTGGCCCTCTCTGCTTTCCTGCGGACTCCATACTCAAAAGCACCTGTTTTCACTTTTGGCGCCCTCCAGAGCAAAAAAGACAAACGTCCAGCTTTTGCTGCCGCAGCAAATTTCCAGCGGGGAAAAGTAATGCTGGTTCTCACTGCCTCCTGGAACCCTTTCAAATCCCCCAGACAATTTGGCCCTCTCTGCTTTCCTGCGGACTCCATCCTCAAAAGCACCTGTTTTCGCTTTCGGCAACCTCCGGAGCAAAATAGACAAACGTCCAGCTTTTGCTGCCACAGCAAAGGTGCCAGCGGGGAAAAGTAATGCTGGTTCTCACTGCCTCCTGGAACCCTTTCAAATGCCACAGACAATTTGGCCCTCTCTGCTTTCCTGCGGACTCCATCCTCAAAAGCACCTGTTTTCGCTTTCGGCAACCTCCGGAGCAAAAAAGAAAAACGTCCACCTTTTGCTGCCACAGCAAAGGTGCCAGCGGGGAAAAGTAATGCTGGTTCTCACTGCCTCCTGGAACCTCTTCAAATGCCACAGACAATTTGGCCCTCTCTGCTTTCCTGCGAACTCCATCCTCAAAAGCACCTGTTTTCGCTTTCGGCAGCCTCCGGAGCAAAAAAGACAAACGTCCAGCTTTTGCTGCCACAGCAAAGGTGCCAGCGGGGAAAAGTAATGCTGGTTCTCACTGCCTCCTGGAACCCTTTCAAATGCCACAGACAATTTGGCCCTCTCTGCTTTCCTGCGGACTCCATCCTCAAAAGAACCTGTTTTCGCTTTCGGCGCCCTCCGGAGCAAAAAAGACAAACGTCCAGCTTTTGCTGCCACAGCAAAGGTGCCAGCGGGGAAAAGTAATGCTGGTTCTCACTGCCTCCTGGAACTCTTTCAAATGCCACAGACAATTTGGCCCTCTCTTCTTTCCTGCGGACTCCATCCTCAAAAGCACCTGTTTTCGCTTTCGGCAACCTCCGGAGCAAAAAAGACAAACATCCAGCTTTTGCTGCCACAGCAAAGGTTCCAGCGGGGAAAAGTAATGCTCGTTCTCACTGCCTCCTGGAACTCTTTCAAATGCCACAGACAATTTGGCCCTCTCTGCTTTCCTGCGGACTCCATCCTCAAAAGCACCTGTTTTCGCTTTCGGCAACCTCCGGAGCAAAAAAGACAAACGTCCAGCTTTTGCTGCCACAGCAAAGGTGCCAGCGGGGAAAAGTGATGCTGGTCCTCATTGCCTCCTGGAACCTCTTCAAATGCCCCAGACAATTTGGCCCTCTCTTCTTTCCTGCGGACTCCATCCTCAAAAGCACCTGTTTTCGCTTTCGGCAACCTCCGAAGCAAAAAAGACAAACGTCCAGCTTTTGCTGCCACAGAAAAGGTGTCAGCGGGGAAAAGTGATGCTGGTCCTCATTGCCTCCTGGAACCACTTCAAATGCCCCAGACAATTTGGCCCTCTCTCCTTTCCTGCAGACTCCATCCTCAAAAGCACCTGTTTTCGCTTTCGGCAGCCTCCGGAGCAAAAAAGAAAAACGGCTAGCTTTTGCTGCCACAGCAAAGGTGCCGGCGGGGAAAAGTAATGCTGGTTCTCACTGCCTCCTGGAACCTCTTCAAATGCCCCAGACAATTTGGCCCTCTCTGCTTTCCTGCGGACTCCATCCTCAAAAGCACCTGTTTTCTCTTTCGGCGGTGTTTGGAGCAAAAAAGACAAACGTCCAGCTTTTGCTGCCACAGCAAAGGTTCCAGCGGGGAAAAGTAATGCTGGTTCTCACTGCCTCCTGGAACCCTTTCAAATGCCACAGACAATTTGGCCCTCTCTGCTTTCCTGCGGACTCCATCCTCAAAAGCACCTGTTTTCGCTTTCGGCAACCTCAGGAGGAAAAAAGACAAACGTCCAGCTTTTGCTGCCACAGCAAAGGTACCAGCGGGGAAAAGTAATGCTGGTTCTCACTGCCTCCTGGAACTCCTTCAAATGCCACAGACAATTTGGCTCTCTCTGCTTTCCTGCGGACTCCATCCTCAAAAGCACCTGTTTTCGCTTTCGGCAACCTCCGGAGCAAAAAAGACAAACGTCCAGCTTTTGCTGCCACAGCAAAGGTGCCAGCGGGGAAAAGTAATGCTGGTTCTCACTGCCTCCTGGAACCTCTTCAAATGCCACAGACAATTTGGCCCTCTCTGCTTTCCTGTGGACTCCATCCTCAAAAGCACCTGTTTTCGCTTTCGGCAACCTCCGGAGCAAAAAAGACAAACGTCCAGCTTTTGCTGCCACAGCAAAGGTGCCAGCGGGGAAAAGTAATGCTGGTTCTCACTGCCTCCTGGAACCCTTTCAAATGCCACAGACAATTTGGCCCTCTCTGCTTTCCTGCGGACTCCATCCTCAAAAGCACCTGTTTTCGCTTTCGGCAGCCTCCGGAGCAAAAAAGAAAAACGTCCAGCTTTTGCTGCCACAGCAAAGGTGCCAGCGGGGAAAAGTGATGCTGGTCCTCATTGCCTCCTGGAACCTCTTCAAATGCCCCAGACAATTTGGCCCTCTCTGCTTTCCTGCGGACTCCATCCTCAAAAGCACCTGTTTTCGCTTTCGGCAGCCTCCGGAGCAAAAAAGACAAACGTCCAGCTTTTGCTGCCACAGAAAAGGTGTCAGCGGGGAAAAGTGATGCTGGTCCTCATTGCCTCCTGGAACCACTTCAAATGCCACAGACAATTTGGCCCTCTCTCCTTTCCTGCAGACTCCATCCTCAAAAGCACCTGTTTTCTCTTTCGGCGGTGTTTGGAGCAAAAAAGACAAACGTCCAGCTTTTGCTGCCACAGCAAAGGTGCCAGTGGGGAAAAGTGATGCTGGTCCTCATTGCCTCCTGGAACCTCTTCAAATGCACCAGACAATTTGACCCTCTCTGCTTTCCTGCGGACTCCATCCTCAAAAGCACCTGTTTTCACTTTTGGCGCCCTCCGGAGCAAAAAAGACAAACGTCCAGCTTTTGCTGCCGCAGCAAATTTCCAGCGGGGAAAAGTAATGCTCGTTCTCACTGCCTCCTGGAACCCTTTCAAATGCCACAGACAATTTGGCCCTCTCTGCTTTCCTGCGGACTCCATCCTCAAAAGCACCTGTTTTCTCTTTCGGCAGCCTCCGGAGCAAAAAAGACAAACGTCCAGCTTTTGCTGCCACAGCAAAGGTGCCAGCGGGGAAAAGTAATGCTCATTCTCACTGCCTCCTGGAACCCTTTCAAATGCCACAGACAATTTGGCCCTCTCTGCTTTCCTGCGGACTCCATCCTCAACAGCACCTGTTTTCGCTTTCGGCGCCCTCCGGAGCAAAAAAGACAAACGTCCAGCTTTTGCTGCCACAGCAAAGGTTCCAGCGGGGAAAAGTAATGCTCGTTCTCACTGCCTCCTGGAACTCTTTCAAATGCCACAGACAATTTGGCTCTCTCTGCTTTCCTGCGGACTCCATCCTCAAAAGCCCCTGTTTTCGCTTTTGGAAACCTCAGGAGCAAAAAAGACAAACGTCCAGCTTTTGCTGCCACAGCAAAGGTGCCAGCGGGGAAAAGTAATGCTGGTTCTCACTGCCTCCTGGAACCCTTTCAAATGCCACAGACAATTTGGCCCTCTCTGCTTTCCTGCGGACTCCATCCTCAAAAGCACCTGTTTTCTCTTTCGGCGGTGTTTGGAGCAAAAAAGACAAACGTCCAGCTTTTGCTGCCACAGCAAAGGTGCCAGCGGGGAAAAGTGATGCTGGTCCTCATTGCCTCCTGGAACCTCTTCAAATGCCCCAGACAATTTGGCCCTCTCTGCTTTCCTGCGGACTCCATCCTCAAAAGCACCTGTTTTCGCTTTCGGCAACCTCCGGAGCAAAATAGACAAACGTCCAGCTTTTGCTGCCACAGCAAAGGTGCCAGCGGGGAAAAGTAATGCTGGTTCTCACTGCCTCCTGGAACCCTTTCAAATGCCACAGACAATTTGGCCCTCTCTGCTTTCCTGCGGACTCCATCCTCAAAAGCACCTGTTTTCGCTTTCGGCAACCTCCGGAGCAAAAAAGAAAAACGTCCACCTTTTGCTGCCACAGCAAAGGTGCCAGCGGGGAAAAGTAATGCTGGTTCTCACTGCCTCCTGGAACCTCTTCAAATGCCACAGACAATTTGGCCCTCTCTGCTTTCCTGCGAACTCCATCCTCAAAAGCACCTGTTTTCGCTTTCGGCAGCCTCCGGAGCAAAAAAGACAAACGTCCAGCTTTTGCTGCCACAGCAAAGGTGCCAGCGGGGAAAAGTAATGCTGGTTCTCACTGCCTCCTGGAACCCTTTCAAATGCCACAGACAATTTGGCCCTCTCTGCTTTCCTGCGGACTCCATCCTCAAAAGAACCTGTTTTCGCTTTCGGCGCCCTCCGGAGCAAAAAAGACAAACGTCCAGCTTTTGCTGCCACAGCAAAGGTGCCAGCGGGGAAAAGTAATGCTGGTTCTCACTGCCTCCTGGAACTCTTTCAAATGCCACAGACAATTTGGCCCTCTCTTCTTTCCTGCGGACTCCATCCTCAAAAGCACCTGTTTTCGCTTTCGGCAACCTCCGGAGCAAAAAAGACAAACATCCAGCTTTTGCTGCCACAGCAAAGGTTCCAGCGGGGAAAAGTAATGCTCGTTCTCACTGCCTCCTGGAACTCTTTCAAATGCCACAGACAATTTGGCCCTCTCTGCTTTCCTGCGGACTCCATCCTCAAAAGCACCTGTTTTCGCTTTCGGCAACCTCCGGAGCAAAAAAGACAAACGTCCAGCTTTTGCTGCCACAGCAAAGGTGCCAGCGGGGAAAAGTGATGCTGGTCCTCATTGCCTCCTGGAACCTCTTAAAATGCCCCAGACAATTTGGCCCTCTCTGCTTTCCTGCGGACTCCATCCTCAAAAGCACCTGTTTTCGCTTTCGGCAACCTCCGAAGCAAAAAAGACAAACGTCCAGCTTTTGCTGCCACAGAAAAGGTGTCAGCGGGGAAAAGTGATGCTGGTCCTCATTGCCTCCTGGAACCACTTCAAATGCCCCAGACAATTTGGCCCTCTCTCCTTTCCTGCAGACTCCATCCTCAAAAGCACCTGTTTTCGCTTTCGGCAGCCTCCGGAGCAAAAAAGAAAAACGTCTAGCTTTTGCTGCCACAGCAAAGGTGCCGGCGGGGAAAAGTAATGCTGGTTCTCACTGCCTCCTGGAACCTCTTCAAATGCCCCAGACAATTTGGCCCTCTCTGCTTTCCTGCGGACTCCATCCTCAAAAGCACCTGTTTTCTCTTTCGGCGGTGTTTGGAGCAAAAAAGACAAACGTCTAGCTTTTGCTGCCACAGCAAAGGTTCCAGCGGGGAAAAGTAATGCTGGTTCTCACTGCCTCCTGGAACCCTTTCAAATGCCACAGACAATTTGGCCCTCTCTGCTTTCCTGCGGACTCCATCCTCAAAAGCACCTGTTTTCGCTTTCGGCAACCTCAGGAGGAAAAAAGACAAACGTCCAGCTTTTGCTGCCACAGCAAAGGTACCAGCGGGGAAAAGTAATGCTGGTTCTCACTGCCTCCTGGAACTCCTTCAAATGCCACAGACAATTTGGCTCTCTCTGCTTTCCTGCGGACTCCATCCTCAAAAGCACCTGTTTTCGCTTTCGGCAACCTCCGGAGCAAAAAAGACAAACGTCCAGCTTTTGCTGCCACAGCAAAGGTGCCAGCGGGGAAAAGTAATGCTGGTTCTCACTGCCTCCTGGAACCTCTTCAAATGCCACAGACACTTTGGCCCTCTCTGCTTTCCTGCGGACTCCATCCTCAAAAGCACCTGTTTTCGCTTTCGGCAACCTCCGGAGCAAAAAAGACAAACGTCCAGCTTTTGCTGCCACAGCAAAGGTGCCAGCGGGGAAAAGTAATGCTGGTTCTCACTGCCTCCTGGAACCCTTTCAAATGCCACAGACAATTTGGCCCTCTCTGCTTTCCTGCGGACTCCATCCTCAAAAGCACCTGTTTTCGCTTTCGGCAGCCTCCGGAGCAAAAAAGAAAAACGTCCAGCTTTTGCTGCCACAGCAAAGGTGCCAGCGGGGAAAAGTGATGCTGGTCCTCATTGCCTCCTGGAACCTCTTCAAATGCCCCAGACAATTTGGCCCTCTCTGCTTTCCTGCGGACTCCATCCTCAAAAGCACCTGTTTTCGCTTTCGGCAACCTCCGAAGCAAAAAAGACAAACGTCCAGCTTTTGCTGCCACAGAAAAGGTGTCAGCGGGGAAAAGTGATGCTGGTCCTCATTGCCTCCTGGAACCACTTCAAATGCCACAGACAATTTGGCCCTCTCTCCTTTCCTGCAGACTCCATCCTCAAAAGCACCTGTTTTCTCTTTCGGCGGTGTTTGGAGCAAAAAAGACAAACGTCCAGCTTTTGCTGCCACAGCAAAGGTGCCAGCGGGGAAAAGTGATGCTGGTCCTCATTGCCTCCTGGAACCTCTTCAAATGCACCAGACAATTTGACCCTCTCTGCTTTCCTGCGGACTCCATCCTCAAAAGCACCTGTTTTCACTTTTGGCGCCCTCCGGAGCAAAAAAGACAAACGTCCAGCTTTTGCTGCCGCAGCAAATTTCCAGCGGGGAAAAGTAATGCTGGTTCTCACTGCCTCCTGGAACCCTTTCAAATGCCACAGACAATTTGGCCCTCTCTGCTTTCCTGCGGACTCCATCCTCAAAAGCACCTGTTTTCTCTTTCGGCAGCCTCCGGAGCAAAAAAGACAAACGTCCAGCTTTTGCTGCCACAGCAAAGGTGCCAGCGGGGAAAAGTAATGCTCATTCTCACTGCCTCCTGGAACCCTTTCAAATGCCACAGACAATTTGGCCCTCTCTGCTTTCCTGCGGACTCCATCCTCAACAGCACCTGTTTTCGCTTTCGGCGCCCTCCGGAGCAAAAAAGACAAACGTCCAGCTTTTGCTGCCACAGCAAAGGTTCCAGCGGGGAAAAGTAATGCTCGTTCTCACTGCCTCCTGGAACTCTTTCAAATGCCACAGACAATTTGGCTCTCTCTGCTTTCCTGCGGACTCCATCCTCAAAAGCCCCTGTTTTCGCTTTTGGAAACCTCAGGAGCAAAAAAGACAAACGTCCAGCTTTTGCTGCCACAGCAAAGGTGCCAGCGGGGAAAAGTAATGCTGGTTCTCACTGCCTCCTGGAACCCTTTCAAATGCCACAGACAATTTGGCCCTCTCTGCTTTCCTGCGGACTCCATCCTCAAAAGCACCTGTTTTCTCTTTCGGCGGTGTTTGGAGCAAAAAAGACAAACGTCCAGCTTTTGCTGCCACAGCAAAGGTGCCAGCGGGGAAAAGTGATGCTGGTCCTCATTGCCTCCTGGAACCTCTTCAAATGCCCCAGACAATTTGGCCCTCTCTGCTTTCCTGCGGACTCCATCCTCAAAAGCACCTGTTTTCGCTTTCGGCAACCTCCGAAGCAAAAAAGACAAACGTCCAGCTTTTGCTGCCACAGAAAAGGTGTCAGCGGGGAAAAGTGATGCTGGTCCTCATTGCCTCCTGGAACCACTTCAAATGCCACAGACAATTTGTCCCTCTCTCCTTTCCTGCAGACTCCATCCTCAAAAGCACCTGTTTTCTCTTTCGGCGGTGTTTGGAGCAAAAAAGACAAACGTCCAGCTTTTGCTGCCACAGCAAAGGTGCCAGCGGGGAAAAGTGATGCTGGTCCTCATTGCCTCCTGGAACCTCTTCAAATGCACCAGACAATTTGACCCTCTCTGCTTTCCTGCGGACTCCATCCTCAAAAGCACCTGTTTTCACTTTTGGCGCCCTCCGGAGCAAAAAAGACAAACGTCCAGCTTTTGCTGCCGCAGCAAATTTCCAGCGGGGAAAAGTAATGCTGGTTCTCACTGCCTCCTGGAACCCTTTCAAATGCCACAGACAATTTGGCCCTCTCTGCTTTCCTGCGGACTCCATCCTCAAAAGCACCTGTTTTCTCTTTCGGCAGCCTCCGGAGCAAAAAAGACAAACGTCCAGCTTTTGCTGCCACAGCAAAGGTGCCAGCGGGGAAAAGTAATGCTCATTCTCACTGCCTCCTGGAACCCTTTCAAATGCCACAGACAATTTGGCCCTCTCTGCTTTCCTGCGGACTCCATCCTCAACAGCACCTGTTTTCGCTTTCGGCGCCCTCCGGAGCAAAAAAGACAAACGTCCAGCTTTTGCTGCCACAGCAAAGGTTCCAGCGGGGAAAAGTAATGCTCGTTCTCACTGCCTCCTGGAACTCTTTCAAATGCCACAGACAATTTGGCTCTCTCTGCTTTCCTGCGGACTCCATCCTCAAAAGCCCCTGTTTTCGCTTTTGGAAACCTCAGGAGCAAAAAAGACAAACGTCCAGCTTTTGCTGCCACAGCAAAGGTGCCAGCGGGGAAAAGTAATGCTGGTTCTCACTGCCTCCTGGAACCCTTTCAAATGCCACAGACAATTTGGCCCTCTCTGCTTTCCTGCGGACTCCATCCTCAAAAGCACCTGTTTTCTCTTTCGGCGGTGTTTGGAGCAAAAAAGACAAACGTCCAGCTTTTGCTGCCACAGCAAAGGTGCCAGCGGGGAAAAGTGATGCTGGTCCTCATTGCCTCCTGGAACCTCTTCAAATGCCCCAGACAATTTGGCCCTCTCTGCTTTCCTGCGGACTCCATCCTCAAAAGCACCTGTTTTCGCTTTCGGCAACCTCCGAAGCAAAAAAGACAAACGTCCAGCTTTTGCTGCCACAGAAAAGGTGTCAGCGGGGAAAAGTGATGCTGGTCCTCATTGCCTCCTGGAACCACTTCAAATGCCACAGACAATTTGTCCCTCTCTCCTTTCCTGCAGACTCCATCCTCAAAAGCACCTGTTTTCTCTTTCGGCGGTGTTTGGAGCAAAAAAGACAAACGTCCAGCTTTTGCTGCCACAGCAAAGGTGCCAGCGGGGAAAAGTGATGCTGGTCCTCATTGCCTCCTGGAACCTCTTCAAATGCACCAGACAATTTGACCCTCTCTGCTTTCCTGCGGACTCCATCCTCAAAAGCACCTGTTTTCACTTTTGGCGCCCTCCGGAGCAAAAAAGACAAACGTCCAGCTTTTGCTGCCGCAGCAAATTTCCAGCGGGGAAAAGTAATGCTGGTTCTCACTGCCTCCTGGAACCCTTTCAAATGCCACAGACAATTTGGCCCTCTCTGCTTTCCTGCGGACTCCATCCTCAAAAGCACCTGTTTTCTCTTTCGGCAGCCTCCGGAGCAAAAAAGACAAACGTCCAGCTTTTGCTGCCACAGCAAAGGTGCCAGCGGGGAAAAGTAATGCTCATTCTCACTGCCTCCTGGAACCCTTTCAAATGCCACAGACAATTTGGCCCTCTCTGCTTTCCTGCGGACTCCATCCTCAACAGCACCTGTTTTCGCTTTCGGCGCCCTCCGGAGCAAAAAAGACAAACGTCCAGCTTTTGCTGCCACAGCAAAGGTTCCAGCGGGGAAAAGTAATGCTCGTTCTCACTGCCTCCTGGAACTCTTTCAAATGCCACAGACAATTTGGCTCTCTCTGCTTTCCTGCGGACTCCATCCTCAAAAGCCCCTGTTTTCGCTTTTGGAAACCTCAGGAGCAAAAAAGACAAACGTCCAGCTTTTGCTGCCACAGCAAAGGTGCCAGCGGGGAAAAGTAATGCTGGTTCTCACTGCCTCCTGGAACCCTTTCAAATGCCACAGACAATTTGGCCCTCTCTGCTTTCCTGCGGACTCCATCCTCAAAAGCACCTGTTTTCTCTTTCGGCGGTGTTTGGAGCAAAAAAGACAAACGTCCAGCTTTTGCTGCCACAGCAAAGGTGCCAGCGGGGAAAAGTGATGCTGGTCCTCATTGCCTCCTGGAACCTCTTCAAATGCCCCAGACAATTTGGCCCTCTCTGCTTTCCTGCGGACTCCATCCTCAAAAGCACCTGTTTTCGCTTTCGGCAACCTCCGGAGCAAAAAAGACAAACGTCCAGCTTTTGCTGCCACAGCAAAGGTTCCAGCGGGGAAAAGTAATGCTCGTTCTCACTGCCTCCTGGAACTCTTTCAAATGCCACAGACAATTTGGCCCTCTCTTCTTTCCTGCGGACTCCATCCTCAAAAGCACCTGTTTTCGCTTTCGGCAACCTCCGGAGCAAAAAAGACAAACATCCAGCTTTTGCTGCCACAGCAAAGGTTCCAGCGGGGAAAAGTAATGCTCGTTCTCACTGCCTCCTGGAACTCTTTCAAATGCCACAGACAATTTGGCCCTCTCTGCTTTCCTGCGGACTCCATCCTCAAAAGCACCTGTTTTCGCTTTCGGCAACCTCCGGAGCAAAAAAGACAAACGTCCAGCTTTTGCTGCCACAGCAAAGGTGCCAGCGGGGAAAAGTGATGCTGGTCCTCATTGCCTCCTGGAACCTCTTCAAATGCCCCAGACAATTTGGCCCTCTCTGCTTTCCTGCGGACTCCATCCTCAAAAGAACCTGTTTTCGCTTTCGGCAACCTCCGAAGCAAAAAAGACAAACGTCCAGCTTTTGCTGCCACAGAAAAGGTGTCAGCGGGGAAAAGTGATGCTGGTCCTCATTGCCTCCTGGAACCACTTCAAATGCCCCAGACAATTTGGCCCTCTCTCCTTTCCTGCAGACTCCATCCTCAAAAGCACCTGTTTTCGCTTTCGGCAGCCTCCGGAGCAAAAAAGAAAAACGTCTAGCTTTTGCTGCCACAGCAAAGGTGCCGGCGGGGAAAAGTAATGCTGGTTCTCACTGCCTCCTGGAACCTCTTCAAATGCCCCAGACAATTTGGCCCTCTCTGCTTTCCTGCGGACTCCATCCTCAAAAGCACCTGTTTTCTCTTTCGGCGGTGCTTGGAGCAAAAAAGACAAACGTCCAGCTTTTGCTGCCACAGCAAAGGTGCCAGCGGGGAAAAGTGATGCTGGTCCTCATTGCCTCCTGGAACCTCTTCAAATGCCACAGACAATTTGGCCCTCTCTGCTTTCCTGCGGACTCCATCCTCAAAAGCACCTGTTTTCACTTTTGGCGCCCTCCGGAGCAAAAAAGACAAACGTCCAGCTTTTGCTGCCGCAGCAAATTTCCAGCGGGGAAAAGTAATGCTGGTTCTCACTGCCTCCTGGAACCCTTTCAAATGCCACAGACAATTTGGCCCTCTCTGCTTTCCTGCGGACTCCATCCTCAAAAGCACCTGTTTTCGCTTTCGGCAACCTCCGGAGCAAAAAAGACAAACGTCCAGCTTTTGCTGCCACAGCAAAGGTGCCAGCGGGGAAAAGTAATGCTGGTTCTCACTGCCTCCTGGAACCCTTTCAAATGCCACAGACAATTTGGCCCTCTCTGCTTTCCTGCGGACTCCATCCTTAAAAGCACCTGTTTTCGCTTTCGGCAACCTCCGGAGCAAAAAAGACAAACGTCCAACTTTTGCTGCCACAGCAAAGGTGCCAGCGGGGAAAAGTAATGCTGGTTCTCACTGCCTCCTGGAACCCTTTCAAATGCCACAGACAATTTGGCCCTCTCTGCTTTCCTGCGAACTCCATCCTCAAAAGCACCTGTTTTCGCTTTCGGCAGCCTCCGGAGCAAAAAAGACAAACGTCCAGCTTTTGCTGCCACAGCAAAGGTGCCAGCGGGGAAAAGTAATGCTGGTTCTCACTGCCTCCTGGAACCCTTTCAAATGCCCCAGACAATTTGGCCCTCTCTGCTTTCCTGCGGACTCCATCCTCAAAAGAACCTGTTTTCGCTTTCGGCGCCCTCCGGAGCAAAAAAGAAAAACGTCCAGCTTTTGCTGCCACAGCAAAGGTGCCAGCGGGGAAAAGTAATGCTGGTTCTCACTGCCTCCTGGAACTCTTTCAAATGCCACAGACAATTTGGCCCTCTCTTCTTTCCTGCGGACTCCATCCTCAAAAGCACCTGTTTTCGCTTTCGGCGCCCTCCGGAGCAAAAAAGACAAACATCCAGCTTTTGCTGCCACAGCAAAGGTTCCAGCGGGGAAAAGTAATGCTCGTTCTCACTGCCTCCTGGAACTCTTTCAAATGCCACAGACAATTTGGCCCTCTCTGCTTTCCTGCGGACTCCATCCTCAAAAGCACCTGTTTTCGCTTTTGGCAACCTCAGGAGCAAAAAAGACAAACGTCCAGCTTTTGCTGCCACAGCAAAGGTGCCAGCGGGGAAAAGTAATGCTGGTTCTCACTGCCTCCTGGAACCCTTTCAAATGCCACAGACAATTTGGCCCTCTCTGCTTTCCTGCGGACTCCATCCTCAAAAGAACCTGTTTTCGCTTTCGGCAGCCTCTGGAGCAAAAAAGACAAACGTCCAGCTTTTGCTGCCACAGCAAAGGTGCCAGCGGGGAAAAGTAATGCTGGTTCTCACTGCCTCCTGGAACCCTTTCAAATGCCACAGACAATTTGGCCCTCTCTGCTTTCCTGCGGACTCCATCCTCAAAAGCACCTGTTTTCGCTTTCGGCAACCTCAGGAGGAAAAAAGACAAACGTCCAGCTTTTGCTTCCACAGCAAAGGTACCAGCGGGGAAAAGTAATGCTGGTTCTCACTGCCTCCTGGAACTCCTTCAAATGCCACAGACAATTTGGCTCTCTCTGCTTTCCTGCGGACTCCATCCTCAAAAGCACCTGTTTTCGCTTTCGGCAACCTCCGGAGCAAAAAAGACAAACGTCCAGCTTTTGCTGCCACAGCAAAGGTGCCAGCGGGGAAAAGTAATGCTGGTTCTCACTGCCTCCTGGAACCTCTTCAAATGCCACAGACAATTTGGCCCTCTCTGCTTTCCTGCGGACTCCATCCTCAAAAGCACCTGTTTTCGCTTTCGGCAACCTCCGGAGCAAAAAAGACAAACGTCCAGCTTTTGCTGCCACAGCAAAGGTTCCAGCGGGGAAAAGTAATGCTGGTTCTCACTGCCTCCTGGAACTCTTTCAAATGCCACAGACAATTTGGCCCTCTCTGCTTTCCTGCGGACTCCATCCTCAAAAGCCCCTGTTTTCGCTTTTGGCAACCTCAGGAGCAAAAAAGACAAACGTCCAGCTTTTGCTGCCACAGCAAAGGTGCCAGCGGGGAAAAGTAATGCTGGTTCTCACTGCCTCCTGGAACCCTTTCAAATGCCACAGACAATTTGGCCCTCTCTGCTTTCCTGCGGACTCCATCCTCAAAAGCACCTGTTTTCGCTTTCGGCAACCTCCGGAGCAAAAAAGACAAACGTCCAGCTTTTGCTGCCACAGCAAAGGTGCCAGCGGAGAAATATGATGCTGGTCCTCACTGCCTCCTGGAACCTCTTCAAATGCCCCAGACAATTTGGCCCTCTCTGCTTTCCTGCGGACTCTATCCTCAAAAGCACCTGTTTTCACTTTCGGCGCCCTCCGGTGGTAAAAAGACAAACGTCCAGCTTTTGCTGCCGCAGCAAAGGTGCCAGCGGGGAAAAGTAATGCTGGTTCTCACTGCCTCCTGGAACTCTTTCAAATGCCACAGACAATTTGGCCCTCTCTGCTTTCCTGCGGACTCCATCCTCAAAAGCACCTGTTTTAGCTTTCGGCAACCTCCGGAGCAAAAAAGACATACGTCCAGCTTTTGCTGCCACAGCAAATGTGACAGCGGGGAAATATGATGCTGGTCCTCACTGCTCCTGGAACCTCTTCAAATGCCCCAGACAATTTGGCCCTCTCTGCTTTCCTGCGGACTCCATCCTCAAAAGCACCTGTTTTCGCTTTCGGCAACCTCCGGAGCAAAAAAGACATACGTCCAGCTTTTGCTGCCACAGCAAAGGTGACAGCGGGGAAATATGATGCTGCTCCTCACTGCTCCTGGAACCTCTTCAAATGCCCCAGACAATTTGGCCCTCTCTGCTTTCCTGCGGACTCCATCCTCAAAAGCACCTGTTTTCGCTTTCGGCAACCTCCGGAGCAAAAAAGACAAACGTCCAGCTTTTGCTGCCACAGCACAGGTTCCAGCGGGGAAAAGTAATGCTCGTTCTCACTGCCTCCTGGAACTCTTTCAAATGCCACAGACAATTTGGCCCTCTCTGCTTTCCTGCGGACTCCATCCTCAAAAGCCCCTGTTTTCGCTTTCGGCGCCCTCCGGAGCAAAAAAGACAAACGTCCAGCTTTTGCTGCCACAGCAAAGGTGCCAGCGGGGAAAAGTAATGCTGGTTCTCACTGCCTCCTGGAACTCTTTCAAATGCCACAGACAATTTGGCCCTCTCTGCTTTCCTGCGGACTCCATCCTCAAAAGCACCTGTTTTCGCTTTCGGCAACCTCCGGAGCAAAAAAGACAAACGTCCAGCTTTTGCTGCCACAGCAAAGGTTCCAGCGGGGAAAAGTAATGCTGGTTCTCACTGCCTCCTGGAACTCTTTCAAATGCCACAGACAATTTGGCTCTCTCTGCTTTCCTGCGGACTCCATCCTCAAAAGCCCCTGTTTTCGCTTTTGGAAACCTCAGGAGCAAAAAAGACAAACGTCCAGCTTTTGCTGCCACAGCAAAGGTGCCAGCGGGGAAAAGTAATGCTGGTTCTCACTGCCTCCTGGAACCCTTTCAAATGCCACAGACAATTTGGCCCTCTCTGCTTTCCTGCGGACTCCATCCTCAAAAGCACCTGTTTTCGCTTTCGGCAGCCTCAGGAGCAAAAAAGACAAACGTCCAGCTTTTGCTGCCACAGCAAAGGTGCCAGCGGGGAAAAGTGATGCTGGTCCTCATTGCCTCCTGGAACCTCTTCAAATGCCACAGACAATTTGGCCCTCTCTGCTTTCCTGCGGACTCCATCCTCAAAAGCACCTGTTTTCGCTTTCGGCAACCTCCGGAGCAAAATAGACAAACGTCCAGCTTTTGCTGCCACAGCAAAGGTGCCAGCGGGGAAAAGTAATGCTGGTTCTCACTGCCTCCTGGAACCCTTTCAAATGCCACAGACAATTTGGCCCTCTCTGCTTTCCTGCGGACTCCATCCTCAAAAGCACCTGTTTTCGCTTTCGGCAACCTCCGGAGCAAAAAAGACAAACGTCCAGCTTTTGCTGCCACAGCAAAGGTTCCAGCGGGGAAAAGTAATGCTCGTTCTCACTGCCTCCTGGAACTCTTTCAAATGCCACAGACAATTTGGCTCTCTCTGCTTTCCTGCGGACTCCATCCTCAAAAGCCCCTGTTTTCGCTTTTGGAAACCTCAGGAGCAAAAAAGACAAACGTCCAGCTTTTGCTGCCACAGCAAAGGTGCCAGCGGGGAAAAGTAATGCTGGTTCTCACTGCCTCCTGGAACCCTTTCAAATGCCACAGACAATTTGGCCCTCTCTGCTTTCCTGCGGACTCCATCCTCAAAAGAACCTGTTTTCGCTTTCGGCAACCTCCGAAGCAAAAAAGACAAACGTCCAGCTTTTGCTGCCACAGAAAAGGTGTCAGCGGGGAAAAGTGATGCTGGTCCTCATTGCCTCCTGGAACCACTTCAAATGCCCCAGACAATTTGGCCCTCTCTCCTTTCCTGCAGACTCCATCCTCAAAAGCACCTGTTTTCGCTTTCGGCAGCCTCCGGAGCAAAAAAGAAAAACGTCTAGCTTTTGCTGCCACAGCAAAGGTGCCGGCGGGGAAAAGTAATGCTGGTTCTCACTGCCTCCTGGAACCTCTTCAAATGCCCCAGACAATTTGGCCCTCTCTGCTTTCCTGCGGACTCCATCCTCAAAAGCACCTGTTTTCTCTTTCGGCGGTGCTTGGAGCAAAAAAGACAAACGTCCAGCTTTTGCTGCCACAGCAAAGGTGCCAGCGGGGAAAAGTGATGCTGGTCCTCATTGCCTCCTGGAACCTCTTCAAATGCCACAGACAATTTGGCCCTCTCTGCTTTCCTGCGGACTCCATCCTCAAAAGCACCTGTTTTCACTTTTGGCGCCCTCCGGAGCAAAAAAGACAAACGTCCAGCTTTTGCTGCCGCAGCAAATTTCCAGCGGGGAAAAGTAATGCTGGTTCTCACTGCCTCCTGGAACCCTTTCAAATGCCACAGACAATTTGGCCCTCTCTGCTTTCCTGCGGACTCCATCCTCAAAAGCACCTGTTTTCGCTTTCGGCAACCTCCGGAGCAAAAAAGACAAACGTCCAGCTTTTGCTGCCACAGCAAAGGTGCCAGCGGGGAAAAGTAATGCTGGTTCTCACTGCCTCCTGGAACCCTTTCAAATGCCACAGACAATTTGGCCCTCTCTGCTTTCCTGCGGACTCCATCCTTAAAAGCACCTGTTTTCGCTTTCGGCAACCTCCGGAGCAAAAAAGACAAACGTCCAACTTTTGCTGCCACAGCAAAGGTGCCAGCGGGGAAAAGTAATGCTGGTTCTCACTGCCTCCTGGAACCCTTTCAAATGCCACAGACAATTTGGCCCTCTCTGCTTTCCTGCGAACTCCATCCTCAAAAGCACCTGTTTTCGCTTTCGGCAGCCTCCGGAGCAAAAAAGACAAACGTCCAGCTTTTGCTGCCACAGCAAAGGTGCCAGCGGGGAAAAGTAATGCTGGTTCTCACTGCCTCCTGGAACCCTTTCAAATGCCACAGACAATTTGGCCCTCTCTGCTTTCCTGCGGACTCCATCCTCAAAAGAACCTGTTTTCGCTTTCGGCGCCCTCCGGAGCAAAAAAGAAAAACGTCCAGCTTTTGCTGCCACAGCAAAGGTGCCAGCGGGGAAAAGTAATGCTGGTTCTCACTGCCTCCTGGAACTCTTTCAAATGCCACAGACAATTTGGCCCTCTCTTCTTTCCTGCGGACTCCATCCTCAAAAGCACCTGTTTTCGCTTTCGGCGCCCTCCGGAGCAAAAAAGACAAACATCCAGCTTTTGCTGCCACAGCAAAGGTTCCAGCGGGGAAAAGTAATGCTCGTTCTCACTGCCTCCTGGAACTCTTTCAAATGCCACAGACAATTTGGCCCTCTCTGCTTTCCTGCGGACTCCATCCTCAAAAGCACCTGTTTTCGCTTTTGGCAACCTCAGGAGCAAAAAAGACAAACGTCCTGCTTTTGCTGCCACAGCAAAGGTGCCAGCGGGGAAAAGTAATGCTGGTTCTCACTGCCTCCTGGAACCCTTTCAAATGCCACAGACAATTTGGCCCTCTCTGCTTTCCTGCGGACTCCATCCTCAAAAGAACCTGTTTTCGCTTTCGGCAGCCTCTGGAGCAAAAAAGACAAACGTCCAGCTTTTGCTGCCACAGCAAAGGTGCCAGCGGGGAAAAGTAATGCTGGTTCTCACTGCCTCCTGGAACCCTTTCAAATGCCACAGACAATTTGGCCCTCTCTGCTTTCCTGCGGACTCCATCCTCAAAAGCACCTGTTTTCGCTTTCGGCAACCTCAGGAGGAAAAAAGACAAACGTCCAGCTTTTGCTGCCACAGCAAAGGTACCAGCGGGGAAAAGTAATGCTGGTTCTCACTGCCTCCTGGAACTCCTTCAAATGCCACAGACAATTTGGCTCTCTCTGCTTTCCTGCGGACTCCATCCTCAAAAGCACCTGTTTTCGCTTTCGGCAACCTCCGGAGCAAAAAAGACAAACGTCCAGCTTTTGCTGCCACAGCAAAGGTGCCAGCGGGGAAAAGTAATGCTGGTTCTCACTGCCTCCTGGAACCTCTTCAAATGCCACAGACAATTTGGCCCTCTCTGCTTTCCTGCGGACTCCATCCTCAAAAGCACCTGTTTTCGCTTTCGGCAACCTCCGGAGCAAAAAAGACAAACGTCCAGCTTTTGCTGCCACAGCAAAGGTTCCAGCGGGGAAAAGTAATGCTGGTTCTCACTGCCTCCTGGAACTCTTTCAAATGCCACAGACAATTTGGCCCTCTCTGCTTTCCTGCGGACTCCATCCTCAAAAGCCCCTGTTTTCGCTTTTGGCAACCTCAGGAGCAAAAAAGACAAACGTCCAGCTTTTGCTGCCACAGCAAAGGTGCCAGCGGGGAAAAGTAATGCTGGTTCTCACTGCCTCCTGGAACCCTTTCAAATGCCACAGACAATTTGGCCCTCTCTGCTTTCCTGCGGACTCCATCCTCAAAAGCACCTGTTTTCGCTTTCGGCAGCCTCCGGAGCAAAAAAGAAAAACGTCCAGCTTTTGCTGCCACAGCAAAGGTGCCAGCGGAGAAATATGATGCTGGTCCTCACTGCCTCCTGGAACCTCTTCAAATGCCCCAGACAATTTGGCCCTCTCTGCTTTCCTGCGGACTCTATCCTCAAAAGCACCTGTTTTCACTTTCGGCGCCCTCCGGTGGTAAAAAGACAAACGTCCAGCTTTTGCTGCCGCAGCAAAGGTGCCAGCGGGGAAAAGTAATGCTGGTTCTCACTGCCTCCTGGAACTCTTTCAAATGCCACAGACAATTTGGCCCTCTCTGCTTTCCTGCGGACTCCATCCTCAAAAGCACCTGTTTTAGCTTTCGGCAACCTCCGGAGCAAAAAAGACATACGTCCAGCTTTTGCTGCCACAGCAAAGGTGCCGGCGGGGAAATATGATGCTGGTCCTCACTGCTCCTGGAACCTCTTCAAATGCCCCAGACAATTTGGCCCTCTCTGCTTTCCTGCGGACTCCATCCTCAAAAGCACCTGTTTTCGCTTTCGGCAACCTCCGGAGCAAAAAAGACATACGTCCAGCTTTTGCTGCCACAGCAAAGGTGACAGCGGGGAAATATGATGCTGCTCCTCACTGCTCCTGGAACCTCTTCAAATGCCCCAGACAATTTGGCCCTCTCTGCTTTCCTGCGGACTCCATCCTCAAAAGCACCTGTTTTCGCTTTCGGCAACCTCCGGAGCAAAAAAGACAAACGTCCAGCTTTTGCTGCCACAGCACAGGTTCCAGCGGGGAAAAGTAATGCTCGTTCTCACTGCCTCCTGGAACTCTTTCAAATGCCACAGACAATTTGGCCCTCTCTGCTTTCCTGCGGACTCCATCCTCAAAAGCCCCTGTTTTCGCTTTCGGCGCCCTCCGGAGCAAAAAAGACAAACGTCCAGCTTTTGCTGCCACAGCAAAGGTGCCAGCGGGGAAAAGTAATGCTGGTTCTCACTGCCTCCTGGAACTCTTTCAAATGCCACAGACAATTTGGCCCTCTCTGCTTTCCTGCGGACTCCATCCTCAAAAGCACCTGTTTTCGCTTTCGGCAACCTCCGGAGCAAAAAAGACAAACGTCCAGCTTTTGCTGCCACAGCAAAGGTTCCAGCGGGGAAAAGTAATGCTCGTTCTCACTGCCTCCTGGAACTCTTTCAAATGCCACAGACAATTTGGCCCTCTCTGCTTTCCTGCGGACTCCATCCTCAAAAGCACCTGTTTTCGCTTTTGGCAACCTCAGGAGCAAAAAAGACAAACGTCCAGCTTTTGCTGCCACAGCAAAGGTGCCAGCGGGGTAAAGTAATGCTGGTTCTCACTGCCTCCTGGAACCCTTTCAAATGCCCCAGACAATTTGGCCCTCTCTGCTTTCCTGCGGACTCCATCCTCAAAAGCACCTGTTTTCGCTTTCGGCACCATCCGGAGCAAAAAAGACAAACGTCCAGCTTTTGCTGCCACAGCAAAGGTGCCAGCGGGGAAAAGTAATGCTGGTTCTCACTGCCTCCTGGAACTCTTTCAAATGCCACAGACAATTTGGCCCTCTCTGCTTTCCTGCGGACTCCATCCTCAAAAGCACCTGTTTTCGCTTTCGGCAACCTCCGGAGCAAAAAAGACAAACGTCCAGCTTTTGCTGCCACAGCAAAGGTTCCAGCGGGGAAAAGTAATGCTTGTTCTCACTGCCTCCTGGAACTCTTTCAAATGCCACAGACAATTTGGCCTTCTCTGCTTTCCTGCGGACTCCATCCTCAAAAGCACCTGTTTTCGCTTTTGGCAACCTCAGGAGCAAAAAAGACAAACGTCCAGCTTTTGCTGCCACAGCAAAGGTGCCAGCGGGGAAAAGTAATGCTGGTTCTCACTGCCTCCTGGAACCCTTTCAAATGCCACAGACAATTTGGCCCTCTCTGCTTTCCTGCGGACTCCATCCTCAAAAGCACCTGTTTTCGCTTTCGGCAACCTCCGGAGAAAAAAGACAAACGTCCAGCTTTTGCTGCCACAGCAAAGGTGCCAGCGGGGAAAAGTAATGCTGGTTCTCACTGCCTCCTGGAACCCTTTCAAATGCCACAGACAATTTGGCCCTCTCTGCTTTCCTGCGGACTCCATCCTCAAAAGAACCTGTTTTCGCTTTCAGAAAACTCCGGAGCAAAAAAGACAAACGTCCAGCTTTTGCTGCCACAGCAAAGGTGCCAGCGGGGAAAAGTAATGCTGGTTCTCACTGCCTCCTGGAACCCTTTCAAATGCCCCAGACAATTTGGCCCTCTCTGCTTTCCTGCGGACTCCATCCTCAAAAGCACCTGTTTCCGCTTTCGGCAACCTCCGGAGCAAAAAAGACAAACGTCCAGCTTTTGCTGCCACAGCAAAGGTGCCAGCGGGGAAAAGTGATGCTGGTCCTCATTGCCTCCTGGAACCTCTTCAAATGCCACAGACAATTTGGCCCTCTCTGCTTTCCTGCGGACTCCATCCTCAAAAGCACCTGTTTTCGCTTTCGGCAACCTCCGAAGCAAAAAAGACAAACGTCCAGCTTTTGCTGCCACAGAAAAGGTGTCAGCGGGGAAAAGTGATGCTGGTCCTCATTGCCTCCTGGAACCACTTCAAATGCCCCAGACAATTTGGCCCTCTCTCCTTTCCTGCAGACTCCATCCTCAAAAGCACCTGTTTTCGCTTTCGGCAGCCTCAGGAGCAAAAAAGAAAAACGTCTAGCTTTTGCTGCCACAGCAAAGGTGCCGGCGGGGAAAAGTAATGCTGGTTCTCACTGCCTCCTGGAACCTCTTCAAATGCCCCAGACAATTTGGCCCTCTCTGCTTTCCTGCGGACTCCATCCTCAAAAGCACCTGTTTTCTCTTTCGGCGGTGTTTGGAGCAAAAAAGACAAACGTCCAGCTTTTGCTGCCACAGCAAAGGTGCCAGCGGGGAAAAGTGATGCTGGTCCTCATTGCCTCCTGGAACCTCTTCAAATGCCACAGACAATTTGGCCCTCTCTGCTTTCCTGCGGACTCCATCCTCAAAAGCACCTGTTTTCACTTTTGGCGCCCTCCGGAGCAAAAAAGACAAACGTCCAGCTTTTGCTGCCGCAGCAAATTTCCAGCGGGGAAAAGTAATGCTGGTTCTCACTGCCTCCTGGAACCCTTTCAAATGCCACAGACAATTTGGCCCTCTCTGCTTTCCTGCGGACTCCATCCTCAAAAGCACCTGTTTTCGCTTTCGGCAACCTCCGGAGCAAAAAAGACAAACGTCCAGCTTTTGCTGCCACAGCAAAGGTGCCAGCGGGGAAAAGTAATGCTGGTTCTCACTGCCTCCTGGAACCCTTTCAAATGCCACAGACAATTTGGCCCTCTCTGCTTTCCTGCGGACTCCATCCTTAAAAGCACCTGTTTTCGCTTTCGGCAACCTCCGGAGCAAAAAAGACAAACGTCCAACTTTTGCTGCCACAGCAAAGGTGCCAGCGGGGAAAAGTAATGCTGGTTCTCACTGCCTCCTGGAACCCTTTCAAATGCCACAGACAATTTGGCCGTCTCTGCTTTCCTGCGAACTCCATCCTCAAAAGCACCTGTTTTCGCTTTCGGCAGCCTCCGGAGCAAAAAAGACAAACGTCCAGCTTTTGCTGCCACAGCAAAGGTGCCAGCGGGGAAAAGTAATGCTGGTTCTCACTGCCTCCTGGAACCCTTTCAAATGCCACAGACAATTTGGCCCTCTCTGCTTTCCTGCGGACTCCATCCTCAAAAGCACCTGTTTTCGCTTTCGGCGCCCTCCGGAGCAAAAAAGAAAAACGTCCAGCTTTTGCTGCCACAGCAAAGGTGCCAGCGGGGAAAAGTAATGCTGGTTCTCACTGCCTCCTGGAACTCTTTCAAATGCCACAGACAATTTGGCCCTCTCTTCTTTCCTGCGGACTCCATCCTCAAAAGCACCTGTTTTCGCTTTCGGCAACCTCCGGAGCAAAAAAGACAAACATCCAGCTTTTGCTGCCACAGCAAAGGTTCCAGCGGGGAAAAGTAATGCTCGTTCTCACTGCCTCCTGGAACTCTTTCAAATGCCACAGACAATTTGGCCCTCTCTGCTTTCCTGCGGACTCCATCCTCAAAAGCACCTGTTTTCGCTTTTGGCAACCTCAGGAGCAAAAAAGACAAACGTCCAGCTTTTGCTGCCACAGCAAAGGTGCCAGCGGGGAAAAGTAATGCTGGTTCTCACTGCCTCCTGGAACCCTTTCAAATGCCACAGACAATTTGGCCCTCTCTGCTTTCCTGCGGACTCCATCCTCAAAAGCACCTGTTTTCGCTTTTGGCAGCCTCCGGAGCAAAAAAGACAAACGTCCAGCTTTTGCTGCCACAGCAAAGGTGCCAGCGGGGAAAAGTAATGCTGGTTCTCACTGCCTCCTGGAACCCTTTCAAATGCCACAGACAATTTGGCCCTCTCTGCTTTCCTGCGGACTCCATCCTCAAAAGCACCTGTTTTCGCTTTCGGCAACCTCAGGAGGAAAAAAGACAAACGTCCAGCTTTTGCTGCCACAGCAAAGGTACCAGCGGGGAAAAGTAATGCTGGTTCTCACTGCCTCCTGGAACTCCTTCAAATGCCACAGACAATTTGGCTCTCTCTGCTTTCCTGCGGACTCCATCCTCAAAAGCACCTGTTTTCGCTTTCGGCAACCTCCGGAGCAAAAAAGACAAACGTCCAGCTTTTGCTGCCACAGCAAAGGTGCCAGCGGGGAAAAGTAATGCTGGTTCTCACTGCCTCCTGGAACCTCTTCAAATGCCACAGACAATTTGGCCCTCTCTGCTTTCCTGCGGACTCCATCCTCAAAAGCACCTGTTTTCGCTTTTGGTAACCTCAGGAGCAAAAAAGACAAACGTCCAGCTTTTGCTGCCACAGCAAAGGTTCCAGCGGGGAAAAGTAATGCTCGTTCTCACTGCCTCCTGGAACTCTTTCAAATGCCACAGACAATTTGGCCCTCTCTGCTTTCCTGCGGACTCCATCCTCAAAAGCACCTGTTTTCGCTTTTGGCAACCTCAGGAGCAAAAAAGACAAACGTCCAGCTTTTGCTGCCACAGCAAAGGTGCCAGCGGGGAAAAGTAATGCTGGTTCTCACTGCCTCCTGGAACCCTTTCAAATGCCACAGACAATTTGGCCCTCTCTGCTTTCCTGCGGACTCCATCCTCAAAAGAACCTGTTTTCGCTTTCGGCAGCCTCTGGAGCAAAAAAGACAAACGTCCAGCTTTTGCTGCCACAGCAAAGGTGCCAGCGGGGAAAAGTAATGCTGGTTCTCACTGCCTCCTGGAACCCTTTCAAATGCCACAGACAATTTGGCCCTCTCTGCTTTCCTGCGGACTCCATCCTCAAAAGCACCTGTTTTCACTTTCGGCAACCTCAGGAGGAAAAAAGACAAACGTCCAGCTTTTGCTGCCACAGCAAAGGTACCAGCGGGGAAAAGTAATGCTGGTTCTCACTGCCTCCTGGAACTCCTTCAAATGCCACAGACAATTTGGCTCTCTCTGCTTTCCTGCGGACTCCATCCTCAAAAGCACCTGTTTTCGCTTTCGGCAACCTCCGGAGCAAAAAAGACAAACGTCCAGCTTTTGCTGCCACAGCAAAGGTGCCAGCGGGGAAAAGTAATGCTGGTTCTCACTGCCTCCTGGAACCTCTTCAAATGCCACAGACAATTTGGCCCTCTCTGCTTTCCTGCGGACTCCATCCTCAAAAGCACCTGTTTTCGCTTTCGGCAACCTCCGGAGCAAAAAAGACAAACGTCCAGCTTTTGCTGCCACAGCAAAGGTGCCAGCGGGGAAAAGTAATGCTGGTTCTCACTGCCTCCTGGAACCCTTTCAAATGCCACAGACAATTTGGCCCTCTCTGCTTTCCTGCGGACTCCATCCTCAAAAGCACCTGTTTTCGCTTTCGGCAGCCTCCGGAGCAAAAAAGAAAAACGTCCAGCTTTTGCTGCCACAGCAAAGGTGCCTGCGGGGAAAAGTGATGCTGGTCCTCATTGCCTCCTGGAACCTCTTCAAATGCCCCAGACAATTTGGCCCTCTCTGCTTTCCTGCGGACTCCATCCTCAAAAGCACCTGTTTTCGCTTTCGGCAACCTCCGAAGCAAAAAAGACAAACGTCCAGCTTTTGCTGCCACAGAAAAGGTGTCAGCGGGGAAAAGTGATGCTGGTCCTCATTGCCTCCTGGAACCACTTCAAATGCCACAGACAATTTGGCCCTCTCTCCTTTCCTGCAGACTCCATCCTCAAAAGCACCTGTTTTCTCTTTCGGCGGTGTTTGGAGCAAAAAAGACAAACGTCCAGCTTTTGCTGCCACAGCAAAGGTGCCAGCGGGGAAAAGTGATGCTGGTCCTCATTGCCTCCTGGAACCTCTTCAAATGCACCAGACAATTTGACCCTCTCTGCTTTCCTGCGGACTCCATCCTCAAAAGCACCTGTTTTCACTTTTGGCGCCCTCCGGAGCAAAAAAGACAAACGTCCAGCTTTTGCTGCCGCAGCAAATTTCCAGCGGGGAAAAGTAATGCTGGTTCTCACTGCCTCCTGGAACCCTTTCAAATGCCACAGACAATTTGGCCCTCTCTGCTTTCCTGCGGACTCCATCCTCAAAAGCACCTGTTTTCTCTTTCGGCAGCCTCCGGAGCAAAAAAGACAAACGTCCAGCTTTTGCTGCCACAGCAAAGGTGCCAGCGGGGAAAAGTAATGCTCATTCTCACTGCCTCCTGGAACCCTTTCAAATGCCACAGACAATTTGGCCCTCTCTGCTTTCCTGCGGACTCCATCCTCAACAGCACCTGTTTTCGCTTTCGGCGCCCTCCGGAGCAAAAAAGACAAACGTCCAGCTTTTGCTGCCACAGCAAAGGTTCCAGCGGGGAAAAGTAATGCTCGTTCTCACTGCCTCCTGGAACTCTTTCAAATGCCACAGACAATTTGGCTCTCTCTGCTTTCCTGCGGACTCCAATCTCAAAAGCCCCTGTTTTCGCTTTTGGAAACCTCAGGAGCAAAAAAGACAAACGTCCAGCTTTTGCTGCCACAGCAAAGGTGCCAGCGGGGAAAAGTAATGCTGGTTCTCACTGCCTCCTGGAACCCTTTCAAATGCCACAGACAATTTGGCCCTCTCTGCTTTCCTGCGGACTCCATCCTCAAAAGCACCTGTTTTCTCTTTCGGCGGTGTTTGGAGCAAAAAAGACAAACGTCCAGCTTTTGCTGCCACAGCAAAGGTGCCAGCGGGGAAAAGTGATGCTGGTCCTCATTGCCTCCTGGAACCTCTTCAAATGCCCCAGACAATTTGGCCCTCTCTGCTTTCCTGCGGACTCCATCCTCAAAAGCACCTGTTTTCGCTTTCGGCAACCTCCGGAGCAAAATAGACAAACGTCCAGCTTTTGCTGCCACAGCAAAGGTGCCAGCGGGGAAAAGTAATGCTGGTTCTCACTGCCTCCTGGAACCCTTTCAAATGCCACAGACAATTTGGCCCTCTCTGCTTTCCTGCGGACTCCATCCTCAAAAGCACCTGTTTTCGCTTTCGGCAACCTCCGGAGCAAAAAAGACAAACGTCCAGCTTTTGCTGCCACAGCAAAGGTTCCAGCGGGGAAAAGTAATGCTCGTTCTCACTGCCTCCTGGAACTCTTTCAAATGCCACAGACAATTTGGCTCTCTCTGCTTTCCTGCGGACTCCATCCTCAAAAGCCCCTGTTTTCGCTTTTGGAAACCTCAGGAGCAAAAAAGACAAACGTCCAGCTTTTGCTGCCACAGCAAAGGTGCCAGCGGGGAAAAGTAATGCTGGTTCTCACTGCCTCCTGGAACCCTTTCAAATGCCACAGACAATTTGGCCCTCTCTGCTTTCCTGCGGACTCCATCCTCAAAAGAACCTGTTTTCGCTTTCGGCGCCCTCCGGAGCAAAAAAGACAAACGTCCAGCTTTTGCTGCCACGGCAAAGGTGCCAGCGGGGAAAAGTAATGCTGGTTCTCACTGCCTCCTGGAACTCTTTCAAATGCCACAGACAATTTGGCCCTCTCTTCTTTCCTGCGGACTCCATCCTCAAAAGCACCTGTTTTCGCTTTCGGCAACCTCCGGAGCAAAAAAGACAAACATCCAGCTTTTGCTGCCACAGCAAAGGTTCCAGCGGGGAAAAGTAATGCTCGTTCTCACTGCCTCCTTGAACTCTTTCAAATGCCACAGACAATTTGGCCCTCTCTGCTTTCCTGCGGACTCCATCCTCAAAAGCACCTGTTTTCGCTTTCGGCGCCCTCCGGAGCAAAAAAGAAAAACGTCCAGCTTTTGCTGCCACAGCAAAGGTGCCAGCGGGGAAAAGTAATGCTGGTTCTCACTGCCTCCTGGAACTCTTTCAAATGCCACAGACAATTTGGCCCTCTCTTCTTTCCTGCGGACTCCATCCTCAAAAGCACCTGTTTTCGCTTTCGGCAACCTCCGGAGCAAAAAAGACAAACATCCAGCTTTTGCTGCCACAGCAAAGGTTCCAGCGGGGAAAAGTAATGCTCGTTCTCACTGCCTCCTGGAACTCTTTCAAATGCCACAGACAATTTGGCCCTCTCTGCTTTCCTGCGGACTCCATCCTCAAAAGCACCTGTTTTCGCTTTTGGCAACCTCAGGAGCAAAAAAGACAAACGTCCAGCTTTTGCTGCCACAGCAAAGGTGCCAGCGGGGAAAAGTAATGCTGGTTCTCACTGCCTCCTGGAACCCTTTCAAATGCCACAGACAATTTGGCCCTCTCTGCTTTCCTGCGGACTCCATCCTCAAAAGCACCTGTTTTCGCTTTTGGCAGCCTCCGGAGCAAAAAAGACAAACGTCCAGCTTTTGCTGCCACAGCAAAGGTGCCAGCGGGGAAAAGTAATGCTGGTTCTCACTGCCTCCTGGAACCCTTTCAAATGCCACAGACAATTTGGCCCTCTCTGCTTTCCTGCGGACTCCATCCTCAAAAGCACCTGTTTTCGCTTTCGGCAACCTCCGGAGCAAAAAAGACAAACGTCCAGCTTTTGCTGCCACAGCAAAGGTACCAGCGGGGAAAAGTAATGCTGGTTCTCACTGCCTCCTGGAACTCCTTCAAATGCCACAGACAATTTGGCTCTCTCTGCTTTCCTGCGGACTCCATCCTCAAAAGCACCTGTTTTCGCTTTCGGCAACCTCCGGAGCAAAAAAGACAAACGTCCAGCTTTTGCTGCCACAGCAAAGGTGCCAGCGGGGAAAAGTAATGCTGGTTCTCACTGCCTCCTGGAACCTCTTCAAATGCCACAGACAATTTGGCCCTCTCTGCTTTCCTGCGGACTCCATCCTCAAAAGCACCTGTTTTCGCTTTTGGTAACCTCAGGAGCAAAAAAGACAAACGTCCAGCTTTTGCTGCCACAGCAAAGGTTCCAGCGGGGAAAAGTAATGCTCGTTCTCACTGCCTCCTGGAACTCTTTCAAATGCCACAGACAATTTGGCCCTCTCTGCTTTCCTGCGGACTCCATCCTCAAAAGCACCTGTTTTCGCTTTTGGCAACCTCAGGAGCAAAAAAGACAAACGTCCAGCTTTTGCTGCCACAGCAAAGGTGCCAGCGGGGAAAAGTAATGCTGGTTCTCACTGCCTCCTGGAACCCTTTCAAATGCCACAGACAATTTGGCCCTCTCTGCTTTCCTGCGGACTCCATCCTCAAAAGAACCTGTTTTCGCTTTCGGCAGCCTCTGGAGCAAAAAAGACAAACGTCCAGCTTTTGCTGCCACAGCAAAGGTGCCAGCGGGGAAAAGTAATGCTGGTTCTCACTGCCTCCTGGAACCCTTTCAAATGCCACAGACAATTTGGCCCTCTCTGCTTTCCTGCGGACTCCATCCTCAAAAGCACCTGTTTTCACTTTCGGCAACCTCAGGAGGAAAAAAGACAAACGTCCAGCTTTTGCTGCCACAGCAAAGGTACCAGCGGGGAAAAGTAATGCTGGTTCTCACTGCCTCCTGGAACTCCTTCAAATGCCACAGACAATTTGGCTCTCTCTGCTTTCCTGCGGACTCCATCCTCAAAAGCACCTGTTTTCGCTTTCGGCAACCTCCGGAGCAAAAAAGACAAACGTCCAGCTTTTGCTGCCACAGCAAAGGTGCCAGCGGGGAAAAGTAATGCTGGTTCTCACTGCCTCCTGGAACCTCTTCAAATGCCACAGACAATTTGGCCCTCTCTGCTTTCCTGCGGACTCCATCCTCAAAAGCACCTGTTTTCGCTTTCGGCAACCTCCGGAGCAAAAAAGACAAACGTCCAGCTTTTGCTGCCACAGCAAAGGTGCCAGCGGGGAAAAGTAATGCTGGTTCTCACTGCCTCCTGGAACCCTTTCAAATGCCACAGACAATTTGGCCCTCTCTGCTTTCCTGCGGACTCCATCCTCAAAAGCACCTGTTTTCGCTTTCGGCAGCCTCCGGAGCAAAAAAGAAAAACGTCCAGCTTTTGCTGCCACAGCAAAGGTGCCTGCGGGGAAAAGTGATGCTGGTCCTCATTGCCTCCTGGAACCTCTTCAAATGCCCCAGACAATTTGGCCCTCTCTGCTTTCCTGCGGACTCCATCCTCAAAAGCACCTGTTTTCGCTTTCGGCAACCTCCGAAGCAAAAAAGACAAACGTCCAGCTTTTGCTGCCACAGAAAAGGTGTCAGCGGGGAAAAGTGATGCTGGTCCTCATTGCCTCCTGGAACCACTTCAAATGCCACAGACAATTTGGCCCTCTCTCCTTTCCTGCAGACTCCATCCTCAAAAGCACCTGTTTTCTCTTTCGGCGGTGTTTGGAGCAAAAAAGACAAACGTCCAGCTTTTGCTGCCACAGCAAAGGTGCCAGCGGGGAAAAGTGATGCTGGTCCTCATTGCCTCCTGGAACCTCTTCAAATGCACCAGACAATTTGACCCTCTCTGCTTTCCTGCGGACTCCATCCTCAAAAGCACCTGTTTTCACTTTTGGCGCCCTCCGGAGCAAAAAAGACAAACGTCCAGCTTTTGCTGCCGCAGCAAATTTCCAGCGGGGAAAAGTAATGCTGGTTCTCACTGCCTCCTGGAACCCTTTCAAATGCCACAGACAATTTGGCCCTCTCTGCTTTCCTGCGGACTCCATCCTCAAAAGCACCTGTTTTCTCTTTCGGCAGCCTCCGGAGCAAAAAAGACAAACGTCCAGCTTTTGCTGCCACAGCAAAGGTGCCAGCGGGGAAAAGTAATGCTCATTCTCACTGCCTCCTGGAACCCTTTCAAATGCCACAGACAATTTGGCCCTCTCTGCTTTCCTGCGGACTCCATCCTCAACAGCACCTGTTTTCGCTTTCGGCGCCCTCCGGAGCAAAAAAGACAAACGTCCAGCTTTTGCTGCCACAGCAAAGGTTCCAGCGGGGAAAAGTAATGCTCGTTCTCACTGCCTCCTGGAACTCTTTCAAATGCCACAGACAATTTGGCTCTCTCTGCTTTCCTGCGGACTCCAATCTCAAAAGCCCCTGTTTTCGCTTTTGGAAACCTCAGGAGCAAAAAAGACAAACGTCCAGCTTTTGCTGCCACAGCAAAGGTGCCAGCGGGGAAAAGTAATGCTGGTTCTCACTGCCTCCTGGAACCCTTTCAAATGCCACAGACAATTTGGCCCTCTCTGCTTTCCTGCGGACTCCATCCTCAAAAGCACCTGTTTTCTCTTTCGGCGGTGTTTGGAGCAAAAAAGACAAACGTCCAGCTTTTGCTGCCACAGCAAAGGTGCCAGCGGGGAAAAGTGATGCTGGTCCTCATTGCCTCCTGGAACCTCTTCAAATGCCCCAGACAATTTGGCCCTCTCTGCTTTCCTGCGGACTCCATCCTCAAAAGCACCTGTTTTCGCTTTCGGCAACCTCCGGAGCAAAATAGACAAACGTCCAGCTTTTGCTGCCACAGCAAAGGTGCCAGCGGGGAAAAGTAATGCTGGTTCTCACTGCCTCCTGGAACCCTTTCAAATGCCACAGACAATTTGGCCCTCTCTGCTTTCCTGCGGACTCCATCCTCAAAAGCACCTGTTTTCGCTTTCGGCAACCTCCGGAGCAAAAAAGACAAACGTCCAGCTTTTGCTGCCACAGCAAAGGTTCCAGCGGGGAAAAGTAATGCTCGTTCTCACTGCCTCCTGGAACTCTTTCAAATGCCACAGACAATTTGGCTCTCTCTGCTTTCCTGCGGACTCCATCCTCAAAAGCCCCTGTTTTCGCTTTTGGAAACCTCAGGAGCAAAAAAGACAAACGTCCAGCTTTTGCTGCCACAGCAAAGGTGCCAGCGGGGAAAAGTAATGCTGGTTCTCACTGCCTCCTGGAACCCTTTCAAATGCCACAGACAATTTGGCCCTCTCTGCTTTCCTGCGGACTCCATCCTCAAAAGAACCTGTTTTCGCTTTCGGCGCCCTCCGGAGCAAAAAAGACAAACGTCCAGCTTTTGCTGCCACGGCAAAGGTGCCAGCGGGGAAAAGTAATGCTGGTTCTCACTGCCTCCTGGAACTCTTTCAAATGCCACAGACAATTTGGCCCTCTCTTCTTTCCTGCGGACTCCATCCTCAAAAGCACCTGTTTTCGCTTTCGGCAACCTCCGGAGCAAAAAAGACAAACATCCAGCTTTTGCTGCCACAGCAAAGGTTCCAGCGGGGAAAAGTAATGCTCGTTCTCACTGCCTCCTTGAACTCTTTCAAATGCCACAGACAATTTGGCCCTCTCTGCTTTCCTGCGGACTCCATCCTCAAAAGCACCTGTTTTCGCTTTCGGCAACCTCCGGAGCAAAAAAGACAAACGTCCAGCTTTTGCTGCCACAGCAAAGGTGCCAGCGGGGAAAAGTGATGCTGGTCCTCATTGCCTCCTGGAACCTCTTCAAATGCCCCAGACAATTTGGCCCTCTCTGCTTTCCTGCGGACTCCATCCTCAAAAGCACCTGTATTCGCTTTCGGCAACCTCCGAAGCAAAAAAGACAAACGTCCAGCTTTTGCTGCCACAGAAAAGGTGTCAGCGGGGAAAAGTGATGCTGGTCCTCATTGCCTCCTGGAACCACTTCAAATGCCCCAGACAATTTGGCCCTCTCTCCTTTCCTGCAGACTCCATCCTCAAAAGCACCTGTTTTCGCTTTCGGCAGCCTCCGGAGCAAAAAAGAAAAACGTCTAGCTTTTGCTGCCACAGCAAAGGTGCCGGCGGGGAAAAGTAATGCTGGTTCTCACTGCCTCCTGGAACCTCTTCAAATGCCCCAGACAATTTGGCCCTCTCTGCTTTCCTGCGGACTCCATCCTCAAAAGCACCTGTTTTCTCTTTCGGCGGTGTTTGGAGCAAAAAAGACAAACGTCCAGCTTTTGCTGCCACAGCAAAGGTGCCAGCGGGGAAAAGTGATGCTGGTCCTCATTGCCTCCTGGAACCTCTTCAAATGCCACAGACAATTTGGCCCTCTCTGCTTTCCTGCGGACTCCATCCTCAAAAGCACCTGTTTTCACTTTTGGCGCCCTCCGGAGCAAAAAAGACAAACGTCCAGCTTTTGCTGCCGCAGCAAATTTCCAGCGGGGAAAAGTAATGCTGGTTCTCACTGCCTCCTGGAACCCTTTCAAATGCCACAGACAATTTGGCCCTCTCTGCTTTCCTGCGGACTCCATCCTCAAAAGCACCTGTTTTCGCTTTCGGCAACCTCCGGAGCAAAAAAGACAAACGTCCAGCTTTTGCTGCCACAGCAAAGGTGCCAGCGGGGAAAAGTAATGCTGGTTCTCACTGCCTCCTGGAACCCTTTCAAATGCCACAGACAATTTGGCCCTCTCTGCTTTCCTGCGGACTCCATCCTTAAAAGCACCTGTTTTCGCTTTCGGCAACCTCCGGAGCAAAAAAGACAAACGTCCAACTTTTGCTGCCACAGCAAAGGTGCCAGCGGGGAAAAGTAATGCTCGTTCTCACTGCCTCCTGGAACTCTTTCAAATGCCACAGACAATTTGGCCCTCTCTGCTTTCCTGCGGACTCCATCCTCAAAAGCACCTGTTTTCGCTTTTGGCAACCTCAGGAGCAAAAAAGACAAACGTCCAGCTTTTGCTGCCACAGCAAAGGTGCCAGCGGGGAAAAGTAATGCTGGTTCTCACTGCCTCCTGGAACCCTTTCAAATGCCACAGACAATTTGGCCCTCTCTGCTTTCCTGCGGACTCCATCCTCAAAAGAACCTGTTTTCGCTTTCGGCAGCCTCTGGAGCAAAAAAGACAAACGTCCAGCTTTTGCTGCCGCAGCAAATTTCCAGCGGGGAAAAGTAATGCTGGTTCTCACTGCCTCCTGGAACCCTTTCAAATGCCACAGACAATTTGGCCCTCTCTGCTTTCCTGCGGACTCCATCCTCAAAAGCACCTGTTTTCGCTTTCGGCAACCTCCGGAGCAAAAAAGACAAACGTCCAGCTTTTGCTGCCACAGCAAAGGTGCCAGCGGGGAAAAGTAATGCTGGTTCTCACTGCCTCCTGGAACCCTTTCAAATGCCACAGACAATTTGGCCCTCTCTGCTTTCCTGCGGACTCCATCCTTAAAAGCACCTGTTTTCGCTTTCGGCAACCTCCGGAGCAAAAAAGACAAACGTCCAACTTTTGCTGCCACAGCAAAGGTGCCAGCGGGGAAAAGTAATGCTCGTTCTCACTGCCTCCTGGAACTCTTTCAAATGCCACAGACAATTTGGCCCTCTCTGCTTTCCTGCGGACTCCATCCTCAAAAGCACCTGTTTTCGCTTTTGGCAACCTCAGGAGCAAAAAAGACAAACGTCCAGCTTTTGCTGCCACAGCAAAGGTGCCAGCGGGGAAAAGTAATGCTGGTTCTCACTGCCTCCTGGAACCCTTTCAAATGCCACAGACAATTTGGCCCTCTCTGCTTTCCTGCGGACTCCATCCTCAAAAGAACCTGTTTTCGCTTTCGGCAGCCTCTGGAGCAAAAAAGACAAACGTCCAGCTTTTGCTGCCACAGCAAAGGTGCCAGCGGGGAAAAGTAATGCTGGTTCTCACTGCCTCCTGGAACCTCTTCAAATGCCACAGACAATTTGGCCCTCTCTGCTTTCCTGCGGACTCCATCCTCAAAAGCACCTGTTTTCGCTTTCGGCAACCTCCGGAGCAAAAAAGACAAACGTCCAGCTTTTGCTGCCACAGCAAAGGTGCCAGCGGGGAAAAGTAATGCTGGTTCTCACTGCCTCCTGGAACCCTTTCAAATGCCACAGACAATTTGGCCCTCTCTGCTTTCCTGCGGACTCCATCCTCAAAAGCACCTGTTTTCGCTTTCGGCAGCCTCCGGAGCAAAAAAGAAAAACGTCCAGCTTTTGCTGCCACAGCAAAGGTGCCAGCGGGGAAAAGTGATGCTGGTCCTCATTGCCTCCTGGAACCTCTTCAAATGCCCCAGACAATTTGGCCCTCTCTGCTTTCCTGCGGACTCCATCCTCAAAAGCACCTGTTTTCGCTTTCGGCAACCTCCGAAGCAAAAAAGACAAACGTCCAGCTTTTGCTGCCACAGAAAAGGTGTCAGCGGGGAAAAGTGATGCTGGTCCTCATTGCCTCCTGGAACCACTTCAAATGCCACAGACAATTTGGCCCTCTCTCCTTTCCTGCAGACTCCATCCTCAAAAGCACCTGTTTTCTCTTTCGGCGGTGTTTGGAGCAAAAAAGACAAACGTCCAGCTTTTGCTGCCACAGCAAAGGTGCCAGCGGGGAAAAGTGATGCTGGTCCTCATTGCCTCCTGGAACCTCTTCAAATGCACCAGACAATTTGACCCTCTCTGCTTTCCTGCGGACTCCATCCTCAAAAGCACCTGTTTTCACTTTTGGCGCCCTCCGGAGCAAAAAAGACAAACGTCCAGCTTTTGCTGCCGCAGCAAATTTCCAGCGGGGAAAAGTAATGCTGGTTCTCACTGCCTCCTGGAACCCTTTCAAATGCCACAGACAATTTGGCCCTCTCTGCTTTCCTGCGGACTTCATCCTCAAAAGCACCTGTTTTCGCTTTCGGCAACCTCCGGAGCAATAAAGACAAACGTCCAACTTTTGCTGCCACAGCAAAGGTGCCAGCGGGGAAAAGTAATGCTGGTTCTCACTGCCTCCTGGAACCCTTTCAAATGCCACAGACAATTTGGCCCTCTCTGCTTTCCTGCGGACTCCATCCTCAAAAGCACCTGTTTTCTCTTTCGGCAGCCTCCGGAGCAAAAAAGAAAAACGTCCAGCTTTTGCTGCCACAGCAAAGGTGCCAGCGGGGAAAAGTAATGCTCATTCTCACTGCCTCCTGGAACCCTTTCAAATGCCACAGACAATTTGGCCCTCTCTGCTTTCCTGCGGACTCCATCCTCAAAAGCACCTGTTTTCGCTTTCGGCAACCTCCGGAGCAAAAAAGACAAACGTCCAGCTTTTGCTGCCACAGCAAAGGTTCCAGCGGGGAAAAGTAATGCTCGTTCTCACTGCCTCCTGGAACTCTTTCAAATGCCACAGACAATTTGGCTCTCTCTGCTTTCCTGCGGACTCCATCCTCAAAAGCCCCTGTTTTCGCTTTTGGAAACCTCAGGAGCAAAAAAGACAAACGTCCAGCTTTTGCTGCCACAGCAAAGGTGCCAGCGGGGAAAAGTAATGCTGGTTCTCACTGCCTCCTGGAACCCTTTCAAATGCCACAGACAATTTGGCCCTCTCTGCTTTCCTGCGGACTCTATCCTCAAAAGCACCTGTTTTCTCTTTCGGCGGTGTTTGGAGCAAAAAAGACAAACGTCCAGCTTTTGCTGCCACAGCAAAGGTGACAGCGGGGAAAAGTGATGCTGGTCCTCATTGCCTCCTGGAACCTCTTCAAATGCACCAGACAATTTGGCCCTCTCTGCTTTCCTGCGGACTCCATCCTCAAAAGCACCTGTTTTCTCTTTCGGCAACCTCAGGAGCAAAAAAGACAAACGTCCAGCTTTTGATGCCACAGCAAAGGTACCAGCGGGGAAAAGTAATGCTGGTTCTAACTGCCTCCTGAACCTCTTCAAATGCCACAGACAATTTGGCCCTCTCTGCTTTCCTGCGGACTCCATCCTCAAAAGCACCTGTTTTCCCTTTCGGCAACCTCCGGAGCAAAAAAGACAAACGTCCAGCTTTTGCTGCCACAGCAAAGGTGCCAGCGGGGAAAAGTAATGCTGGTTCTCACTGCCTCCTGGAACCCTTTCAAAAGCCACAGACAATTTGGCCCTCTCTGCTTTCCTGCGGACTCCATCCTCAAAAGCACCTGTTTTCGCTTTCGGCAACCTCCGGAGCAAAAAAGACAAACGTCCAGCTTTTGCTGCCACAGCAAAGGTGCCAGCGGGGAAAAGTGATGCTGGTCCTCATTGCCTCCTGGAACCTCTTCAAATGCCCATGACAATTTGGCCCTCTCTGCTTTCCTGCGGACTCCATCCTCAAAAGCACCTGTTTTCGCTTTCGGCAACCTCCGGAGCAAAAAAGACAAACGTCCAGGTTTTGCTGCCACAGCAAAGGTGCCAGCGGGGAAAAGTAATGCTGGTTCTCACTGCCTCCTGGAACCCTTTCAAATGCCACAGACAATTTGGCCCTCTCTGCTTTCCTGCGGACTCCATCCTCAAAAGCACCTGTTTTCGCTTTCGGCAACCTCCGGAGCAAAAAAGACAAACGTCCAGCTTTTGCTGCCACAGCAAAGGTGTCAGCGGGGAAAAGTGATGCTGGTCCTCATTGCCTCCTGGAACCTCCTCAAATGCACCAGACAATTTGGCCCTCTCTGCTTTCCTGCGGACTCCATCCTCAAAAGCACCTGTTTTCGCTTTCGGCAGCCTCCGGAGCAAAAAAGACAAACGTCCAGCTTTTGCTGCCACAGCAAAGGTGCCAACGGGGAAAAGTAATGCTGGTTCTCACTGTCTCCTGGAACCTCTTCAAATGCCCCAGACAATTCGGCCCTCTCTGCTTTCCTGCGGACTCCATCCTCAAAAGCACCTTTTTTCGCTTTCGGCAACCTCCGGAGCAAAAAAGACAAACGTCCAGCTTTTGCTGCCAAAGCAAAGGTGCCAGCGGGGAAAAGTAATGCTGGTTCTCACTGCCTCCTGGAACCCTTTCAAATGCCCCAGACAATTTGGCCCTCTCTGCTTTCCTGCGGACTCCATCATCAAAAGCACCTGTTTTCGCTTTCGGCGGTGTTTGGTGCAAAAAAGACAAACGTCCAGCTTTTGCTGCCACAGCAAAGGTGCCAGCAGGGAAAAGTAATGCTGGTTCTCACTGCCTCCTGTAACATTTCAAATTCCCCAGACAATTTGGCCCTCTCTGCTTTCCTGCGGACTCCATCCTCAAAAGCACCTGTTTTCGCTTTCGGCGCCCTCCGGAGCAAAAAAGACAAACGTCCAGCTTTTGCTGCCACAGCAAAGGTACCAGCGGGGAAAAGTAATGCTGGTTCTCACTGCCTCCTGGAACCCTTTCAAATGCCCCAGACAATTTGGCCCTCTCTGCTTTCCTGCGGACTCCATCCTCAAAAGCACCTGTTTTCGCTTTCGGCAACCTCAGGAGCAAAAAAGACAAACGTCCAGCTTTTGCTGCCACAGCAAAGGTGCCAGCGGGGAAAAGTAATGCTGATTCTCATTGCCTCCTGGAACCCTTTCAAATGCCACAGACAATTTGGCCCTCTCTGCTTTCCTGCGGACTCCATCCTCAAAAGCACCTGTTTTCGCTTTCGGCAGCCTCTGGAGCAAAAAAGACAAACGTCCAGCTTTTGCTGCCACAGCAAAGGTGCCAGCGGGGAAATATGGTGCTGGTCCTCACTGCCTCCTGGAACCTCTTCAAATGCCCCAGACAATTTGGCCCTCTCTGCTTTTTTGCGGACTCCATCCTCAAAAGCACCTGTTTTCGCTTTCGGCAACCTGTGGAGCAAAAAAGACAAACGTCCAGCTTTTGCTGCCACAGCAAAGGTGCCGGCGGGGAAAAGTAATGCTGGTTCTCACTGCCTCCTGGAACCCTTTCAAATGCCACAGACAATCTGGCCCTCTCTGCTTTCCTGCGAACTCCATCCTCAAAAGCACCTGTTTTCGCTTTTGGCAGCCTCCGGAGCAAAAAAGACAAACGTCCAGCTTTTGCTGCCACAGCAAAGGTGCCAGCGGGGAAAAGTAATGCTGGTTCTCACTGCCTCCTGGAACCCTTTCAAATGCCACAGACAATTTGGCCCTCTCTGCTTTCCTGCGGACTCCATCCTCAAAAGCACCTGTTTTCGCTTTCGGCAACCTCCGGAGCAAAAAAGACAAACGTCCAGCTTTTGCTGCCACAGCAAAGGTGCCAGCGGAGAAATATGATGCTGGTCCTCACTGCCTCCTGGAACCTCTTCAAATGCCCCAGACAATTTGGCTCTCTCTGCTTTCCTGCGGACTCCATCCTCAAAAGCACCTATTTTCGCTTTCGGCAGCCTACGGAGCAAAAAAGACAAAAGTCCAGCTTTTGCTGCCACAGCAAAGGTGCCAGCGGGGAAAAGTAATGCTGGTTCTCACTGCCTCCTGGAACCTCTTCAAATGCCCCAGACAATTTGGCCCTCTCTGCTTTCCTGCGGACTCCATCCTCAAAAGCACCTGTTTTCGCTTTCGGCAACCTCAGGAGCAAAAAAGACAAACGTCCATCTTTTGCTGCCACAGCAAAGGTGCCAGCGGGAAAAAGTAATGCTGGTTCTCACTGCCTCCTGGAACCCTTTCAAATGCCACAGACAATTTGGCCCTCTCTGCTTTCCTGCGGACTCCATCCTCAAAAGCACCTGTTTTCGCTTTCGGCAGCCTCCGGAGCAAAAAAGACAAACGTCCAGCTTTTGCTGCCACAGCAAAGGTGCCAACGGGGAAAAGTAATGCTGGTTCTCACTGTCTCCTGGAACCTCTTCAAATGCCCCAGACAATTCGGCCCTCTCTGCTTTCCTGCGGACTCCATCCTCAAAAGCACCTGTTTTCGCTTTCGGCAACCTCCGGAGCAAAAAAGACAAACGTCCAGCTTTTGCTGCCAAAGCAAAGGTGCCGGCGGGGAAAAGTAATGCTGGTTCTCACTGCCTCCTGGAACCCTTTCAAATGCCCCAGACAATTTGGCCCTCTCTGCTTTCCTGCGGACTCCATCCTCAAAAGCACCTGTTTTCGCTTTCGGCGCCCTCCGGAGCAAAAAAGACAAACGTCCAGCTTTTGCTGCCGCAGCAAATTTCCAGCGGGGAAAAGTAATGCTGGTTCTCACTGCCTCCTGGAACCCTTTCAAATGCCCCAGACAATTTGGCCCTCTCTGCTTTCCTGCGGACTCCATCCTCAAAAGCACCTGTTTTCGCTTTCGGCAACCTCAGGAGCAAAAAAGACAAACGTCCAGCTTTTGCTGCCACAGCAAAGGTGCCAGCAGGGAAAAGTAATGCTGGTTCTCACTGCCTCCTGGAACCCTTTCAAATGCCCCAGACAATTTGGCCCTCTCTGCTTTCCTGCGGACTCCATCCTCAAAAGCACCTGTTTTCGCTTTCGGCAACCTCCGGAGCAAAAAAGACAAACGTCCAGCTTTTGCTGCCACAGCAAAGGTGCCAGCGGAGAAATATGATGCTGGTCCTCACTGCCTCCTGGAACCTCTTCAAATGCCCCAGACAATTTGGCCCTGTCTGTTTTTTTGCGGACTCCATCCTCAAAAGCACCTGTTTTCGCTTTCGGCAACCTGTGGAGCAAAAAAGACAAACGTCCAGCTTTTGCTGCCACAGCAAAGGTGTCAGCGGGGAAAAGTGATGCTGGTCCTCACTGCCTCCTGGAACCTCTTCAAATGCCACAGACAATTTGGCTCTCTCTGCTTTCCTGCGGACTCCATCCTCAAAAGCACCTATTTTCGCTTTCGGCAGCCTACGGAGCAAAAAAGACAAACGTCCAGCTTTTGCTGCCACAGCAAAGGTGCCAGCGGGGAAAAGTAATGCTGGTTCTCACTGCCTCCTGGAACCCTTTCAAATGCCCCAGACAATTTGGCCCTCTCTGCTTTCCTGCGGACTCCATCCTCAAAAGCACCTGTTTTCGCTTTCGGCAACCTCCGGAGCAAAAAAGACAAACGTCCAGCTTTTGCTGCCACAGCAAAGGTGCCAGCGGGGAAAAGTAATGCTGGTTCTCACTGCCTCCTGGAACCTCTTCAAATGCCACAGACAATTTCGCCCTCTCTGCTTTCCTGCGGACTCCATCCTCAAAAGCACCTGTTTTCGCTTTCGTCAACCTCCGGAGCAAAAAAGACAAACGTCCAGCTTTTGCTGCCACAGCAAAGGTGCCAGCGGGGAAAAGTAATGCTGGTTCTCACTGCCTCCTGGAACCCTTTCAAATGCCACAGACAATTTGGCCCTCTCTGCTTTCCTGCGGACTCCATCCTCAAAAGCACCTGTTTTCGCTTTCGGCAACCTCCGGAGCAAAAAAGACAAACGTCCAGCTTTTGCTGCCACAGCAAAGGTGTCAGCGGGGAAAAGTGATGCTGGTCCTCATTGCCTCCTGGAACCTCTTCAAATGCCCCAGACAATTTGGCCCTCTTTTCTTTCCTGCAGACTCCATCCTCAAAAGCACCTGTTTTCGCTTTCGGCAGCCTCCGGAGCAAAAAAGACAAACGTCCAGCTTTTGCTGCCACAGCAAAGGTGCCAGCGGGGAAAAGTAATGCTGGTTCTCACTGCCTCCTGGAACCTCTTCAAACGCCACAGACAATTTGGCACTCTCTACTTTCCTGCGGACTCCATCCTCAAAAGCACCTGTTTTCTCTTTAGGCGGTGTTTGGAGCAAAAAAGACAAACGTCCAGCTTTTGCTGCCACAGCAAAGGTGCCAGCGGGGAAAAGTAATGCTGGTTCTCACTGTCTCCTGGAACCTCTTCAAATGCCCCAGACAATTTGGCCCTCTCTGCTTTCCTGCGGACTCCATCCTCAAAAGCACCTGTTTTCGCTTTCGGCAACCTCCGGAGCAAAAAAGACAAACGTCCAGCTTTTGCTGCCAAAGCAAAGGTGCCGGCGGGGAAAAGTAATGCTGGTTCTCACTGCCTCCTGGAACCCTTTCAAATGCCACAGACAATTTGGCCCTCTCTGCTTTCCTGCGGACTCCATCATCAAAAGCACCTGTTTTCGCTTTCGGCGGTGTTTGGTGCAAAAAAGACAAACGTCCAGCTTTTGCTGCCACAGCAAAGGTGCCAGCAGGGAAAAGTAATGCTGGTTCTCACTGCCTCCTGGAACATTTCAAATTCCCCAGACAATTTGGCCCTCTCTGCTTTCCTGCGGACTCCATCCTCAAAAGCACCTGTTTTCGCTTTCGGCGCCCTCCGGAGCAAAAAAGACAAACGTCCAGCTTTTGCTGCCGCAGCAAATTTCCAGCGGGGAAAAGTAATGCTGGTTCTCACTGCCTCCTGGAACCCTTTCAAATGCCCCAGACAATTTGGCCCTCTCTGCTTTCCTGCGGACTCCATCCTCAAAAGCACCTGTTTTTGCTTTCGGCAACCTCAGGAGCAAAAAAGACAAACGTCCAGCTTTTGCTGCCACAGCAAAGGTGCCAGCGGGGAAAAGTAATGCTGGTTCTCACTGCCTCCTGGAACCCTTTCAAATGCCACAGACAATTTGGCCCTCTCTGCTTTCCTGCGGACTCCATCCTCAAAAGCACCTGTTTTCGCTTTCGGCAGCCTCCGGAGCAAAAAAGACAAACGTCCAGCTTTTGCTGCCACAGCAAAGGTGCCAGCGGAGAAATATGATGCTGGTCCTCACTGCCTCCTGGAACCTCTTCAAATGCCCCAGACAATTTGGCCCTCTCTGCTTTCCTGCGAACTCCATCCTCAAAAGCACCTGTTTTCGCTTTCGGCAGCCTCTGGAGCAAAAAAGACAAACGTCCAGCTTTTGCTGCCACAGCAAAGGTGCCAGCAGGGAAAAGTAATGCTGGTTCTCACTGCCTCCTGGAACCCTTTCAAATGCCACAGACAATTTGGCCCTCTCTGCTTTCCTGCGGACTCCATCCTCAAAAGCACCTGTTTTCGCTTTCGGCAACCTCAGGAGCAAAAAAGACAAACGTCCAGCTTTTGATGCCACAGCAAAGGTGCCAGCGGGGAAAAGTAATGCTGGTTCTCACTGCCTCCTGGAACTCTTTCAAATGCCACAGACAATTTGGCCCTCTCTTCTTTCCTGCGGACTCCATCCTCAAAAGCACCTGTTTTCGCTTTCGGCGCCCTCCGGAGCAAAAAAGACAAACGTCCAGCTTTTGCTGCCACAGCAAAGGTGCCAGCGGGGAAAAGTAATGCTCGTTCTCACTGCCTCCTTGAACTCTTTCAAATGCCCCAGACAATTTGGCCCTCTCTGCTTTCCTGCGGACTCCATCCTCAAAAGAAGATATTTTCGCTTTCGGCAGCCTCCGGAGCAAAAAAGACAAACGTCCAGCTTTTGCTGCCACAGCAAAGGTGCCAGCGGGGAAAAGTAATGCTGGTTCTCACTGCCTCCTGGAACCCTTTCAAATGCCCCAGACAATTTGGCCCTCTCTGCTTTCCTGCGGACTCCATCCTCAAAAGCACCTGTTTTCGCTTTCGGCAACCTCCGAAGCAAAAAAGACAAACGTCCAGCTTTTGCTGCCACAGCAAAGGTGCCAGCGGGGAAAAGTAATGCTGGTTCTCACTGCCTCCTGGAACCTCTTCAAATGCCACAGACAATTTGGCCCTCTCTGCTTTCCTGCGGACTCCATCCTCAAAAGCACCTGTTTTCGCTTTCGGCAACCTCCGGAGCAAAAAAGACAAACGTCCAGCTTTTGCTGCCACAGCAAAGGTGCCAGCGGGGAAAAGTAATGCTGGTTCTCACTGCCTCCTGGAACCCTTTCAAATGCCACAGACAATTTGGCCCTCTCTGCTTTCCTGCGGACTCCATCCTCAAAAGCACCTGTTTTCGCTTTCGGCAACCTCCGGAGCAAAAAAGACAAACGTCCAGCTTTTGCTGCCACAGCAAAGGTGCCAGCGGGGAAAAGTAATGCTGGTTCTCACTGCCTCCTGGAACCTCTTCAAATGCCCCAGACAATTTGGCCCTCTCTGCTTTCCTGCGGACTCCATCATCAAAAGCACCTGTTTTCTCTTTAGGCGGTGTTTGGAGCAAAAAAGACAAACGTCCAGCTTTTGCTGCCACAGCAAAGGTGCCAGCGGGGAAAAGTGATGCTGGTCCTCATTGCCTCCTGGAACCTCTTCAAATGCACCAGACAATTTGGCCCTCTCTGCTTTCCTGCGGACTCCATCCTCAAAAGCACCTGTTTTCGCTTTCGGCAACCTCCGGAGCAAAAAAGACAAACGTCCAGCTTTTGCTGCCACAGCAAAGGTGCCAGCGGGGAAAAGTAATGCTGGTTCTCACTGCCTCCTGGAACCCTTTCAAATGCCCCAGACAATTTGGCCCTCTCTGCTTTCCTGCGGACTCCATCATCAAAAGCACCTGTTTTCGCTTTCGGCGGTGTTTGGAGCAAAAAAGACAAACGTCCAGCTTTTGCTGCCACAGCAAAGGTGCCAGCAGGGAAAAGTAATGCTGGTTCTCACTGCCTCCTGGAACCCTTTCAAATGCCACAGACAATTTGGCCCTCTCTGCTTTCCTGCAGACTCCATCCTCAAAAGCACCTGTTTTCGCTTTCGGCAACCTCCGGAGCAAAAAAGACAAACGTCCAGCTTTTGCTGCCACAGCAAAGGTGCCGGCGGGGAAAAGTAATGCTGGTTCTCACTGCCTCCTGGAACCTCTTCAAATGCCCCAGACTATTTGGCCCTCTCTGCTTTCCTGCGGACTCCATCCTCAAAAGCACCTGTTTTCGCTTTCGGCGGTGTTTGGAGCAAAAAAGACAAACGTCCAGCTTTTGCTGCCACAGCAAAGGTGCCAGCGGGGAAAAGTAATGCTGGTTCTCACTGCCTCCTGGAACCCTTTCAAATGCCACAGACAATTTGGCCCTCTCTGCTTTCCTGCGGACTCCATCCTCAAAAGCACCAGTTTTCGCTTTCGGCAGCCTCCGGAGCAAAAAAGACAAACGTCCAGCTTTTGCTGCCACAGCAAAGGTGCCAGCGGGGAAAAGTAATGCTGGTTCTCACTGCCTCCTGGAACCTCTTCAAATGCCCCAGACAATTTGGCCCTCTCTGCTTTCCTGCGGACTCCATCCTCAAAAGCACCTGTTTTCGCTTTCGGCAAACTCCGGAGCAAAAAAGACAAACGTCCAGCTTTTGCTGCCACAGCAAAGGTGCCAGCGGGGAAAAGTAATGCTGGTTCTCACTGCCTCCTGGAACCCTTTCAAATGCCACAGACAATTTGGCCCTCTCTGCTTTCCTGCGGACTCCATCCTCAAAAGCACCTGTTTTCGCTTTCGGCAGCCTCAGGAGCAAAAAAGACAAACGTCCAGCTTTTGCTGCCACAGCAAAGGTGCCGGCGGGGAAAAGTAATGCTGGTTCTCACTGCCTCCTGGAACCCTTTCAAATGCCACAGACAATTTGGCCCTCTCTGCTTTCCTGCAGACTCCATCCTCAAAAGCACCTGTTTTCGCTTTCGGCAGCCTCCGGAGCAAAAAAGAAAAACGTCCAGCTTTTGCTGCCACAGCAAAGGTGCCAGCGGGGAAAAGTAATGCTGTTTCTCACTGCCTCCTGGAACCCTTTCAAATGCCACAGACAATCTGGCCCTCTCTGCTTTCCTGCGAACTCCATCCTCAAAAGCACCTGTTTTCGCTTTCGGCAACCTCCGGAGCAAAAAAGACAAACGTCCAGCTTTTGCTGCCACAGCAAAGGTGCCAGCAGGGAAAAGTAATGCTGGTTCTCACTGCCTCCTGGAACCCTTTCAAATGCCACAGACAATTTGGCCCTCTCTGCTTTCCTGCGGACTCCATCCTCAAAAGCACCTGTTTTCGCTTTCGGCAACCTCAGGAGCAAAAAAGACAAACGTCCAGCTTTTGATGCCACAGCAAAGGTGCCAGCGGGGAAAAGTAATGCTGGTTCTCACTGCCTCCTGGAACTCTTTCAAATGCCACAGACAATTTGGCCCTCTCTTCTTTCCTGCGGACTCCATCCTCAAAAGCACCTGTTTTCGCTTTCGGCGCCCTCCGGAGCAAAAAAGACAAACGTCCAGCTTTTGCTGCCACAGCAAAGGTGCCAGCGGGGAAAAGTAATGCTCGTTCTCACTGCCTCCTTGAACTCTTTCAAATGCCCCAGACAATTTGGCCCTCTCTGCTTTCCTGCGGACTCCATCCTCAAAAGAAGATATTTTCGCTTTCGGCAGCCTCCGGAGCAAAAAAGACAAACGTCCAGCTTTTGCTGCCACAGCAAAGGTGCCAGCGGGGAAAAGTAATGCTGGTTCTCACTGCCTCCTGGAACCTCTTCAAATGCCACAGACAATTTGGCCCTCTCTGCTTTCCTGCGGACTCCATCCTCAAAAGCACCTGTTTTCGCTTTCGGCAACCTCCGGAGCAAAAAAGACAAACGTCCAGCTTTTGCTGCCACAGCAAAGGTGCCAGCGGGGAAAAGTAATGCTGGTTCTCACTGCCTCCTGGAACCCTTTCAAATGCCACAGACAATTTGGCCCTCTCTGCTTTCCTGCGGACTCCATCCTCAAAAGCACCTGTTTTCGCTTTCGGCAACCTCCGGAGCAAAAAAGACAAACGTCCAGCTTTTGCTGCCACAGCAAAGGTGCCAGCGGGGAAAAGTAATGCTGGTTCTCACTGCCTCCTGGAACCTCTTCAAATGCCCCAGACAATTTGGCCCTCTCTGCTTTCCTGCGGACTCCATCATCAAAAGCACCTGTTTTCTCTTTAGGCGGTGTTTGGAGCAAAAAAGACAAACGTCCAGCTTTTGCTGCCACAGCAAAGGTGCCAGCGGGGAAAAGTGATGCTGGTCCTCATTGCCTCCTGGAACCTCTTCAAATGCACCAGACAATTTGGCCCTCTCTGCTTTCCTGCGGACTCCATCCTCAAAAGCACCTGTTTTCGCTTTCGGCAACCTCCGGAGCAAAAAAGACAAACGTCCAGCTTTTGCTGCCACAGCAAAGGTGCCAGCGGGGAAAAGTAATGCTGGTTCTCACTGCCTCCTGGAACCCTTTCAAATGCCCCAGACAATTTGGCCCTCTCTGCTTTCCTGCGGACTCCATCATCAAAAGCACCTGTTTTCGCTTTCGGCGGTGTTTGGAGCAAAAAAGACAAACGTCCAGCTTTTGCTGCCACAGCAAAGGTGCCAGCAGGGAAAAGTAATGCTGGTTCTCACTGCCTCCTGGAACCCTTTCAAATGCCACAGACAATTTGGCCCTCTCTGCTTTCCTGCAGACTCCATCCTCAAAAGCACCTGTTTTCGCTTTCGGCAACCTCCGGAGCAAAAAAGACAAACGTCCAGCTTTTGCTGCCACAGCAAAGGTGCCGGCGGGGAAAAGTAATGCTGGTTCTCACTGCCTCCTGGAACCTCTTCAAATGCCCCAGACTATTTGGCCCTCTCTGCTTTCCTGCGGACTCCATCCTCAAAAGCACCTGTTTTCGCTTTCGGCGGTGTTTGGAGCAAAAAAGACAAACGTCCAGCTTTTGCTGCCACAGCAAAGGTGCCAGCGGGGAAAAGTAATGCTGGTTCTCACTGCCTCCTGGAACCCTTTCAAATGCCCCAGACAATTTGGCCCTCTCTGCTTTCCTGCGGACTCCATCCTCAAAAGCACCAGTTTTCGCTTTCGGCAGCCTCCGGAGCAAAAAAGACAAACGTCCAGCTTTTGCTGCCACAGCAAAGGTGCCAGCGGGGAAAAGTAATGCTGGTTCTCACTGCCTCCTGGAACCTCTTCAAATGCCCCAGACAATTTGGCCCTCTCTGCTTTCCTGCGGACTCCATCCTCAAAAGCACCTGTTTTCGCTTTCGGCAAACTCCGGAGCAAAAAAGACAAACGTCCAGCTTTTGCTGCCACAGCAAAGGTGCCAGCGGGGAAAAGTAATGCTGGTTCTCACTGCCTCCTGGAACCCTTTCAAATGCCACAGACAATTTGGCCCTCTCTGCTTTCCTGCGGACTCCATCCTCAAAAGCACCTGTTTTCGCTTTCGGCAGCCTCAGGAGCAAAAAAGACAAACGTCCAGCTTTTGCTGCCACAGCAAAGGTGCCGGCGGGGAAAAGTAATGCTGGTTCTCACTGCCTCCTGGAACCCTTTCAAATGCCACAGACAATTTGGCCCTCTCTGCTTTCCTGCAGACTCCATCCTCAAAAGCACCTGTTTTCGCTTTCGGCAGCCTCCGGAGCAAAAAAGAAAAACGTCCAGCTTTTGCTGCCACAGCAAAGGTGCCAGCGGGGAAAAGTAATGCTGGTTCTCACTGCCTCCTGGACCCTCTTCAAATGCCCCAGACAATTTGGCCCTCTCTGCTTTCCTGCGGACTCCATCCTCAAAAGCACCTGTTTTCTCTTTCGGCGGTGTTTGGAGCAAAAAAGACAAACGTCCAGCTTTTGCTGCCACAGCAAAGGTGCCAGCGGGGAAAAGTAATGCTGGTCCTCATTGCCTCCTGGAACCTCTTCAAATGCACCAGACAATTTGGCCCTCTCTGCTTTCCTGCGGACTCCATCCTCAAAAGCACCTGTTTTCGCTTTCGGCAACCTCCGGAGCAAAAAAGACAAACACCCAGCTTTTGCTGCCACAGCAAAGGTGCCAGCGGGGAAAAGTAATGCTGGTTCTCACTGCCTCCTGGAACCTCTTCAAATGCCCCAGACAATTTGGCCCTCTCTGCTTTCCTGCGGACTCCATCCTCAAAAGCACCTGTTTTCTCTTGCGGCGGTGTTTGGAGCAAAAAAGACAAACGTCCAGCTTTTGCTGCCACAGCAAAGGTGCCAGCAGGGAAATATGATACTGGTTCTCACTGCCTCCTGGAACCCTTTCAAATGCCACAGACAATTTGGCCCTCTCTACTTTCCTGCGGACTCCATCCTCAAAAGCACCTGTTTTTGCTTTCGGCAACCTCCGGAGCAAAAAAGACAAACGTCCAGCTTTTGCTGCCACAGCAAAGGTGCCAGCGGGGAAAAGTAATGCTGGTTCTCACTGCCTCCTGGAACCCTTTCAAATGCCACAGACAATTTGGCCCTCTCTGCTTTCCTGCGGACTCCATCCTCAAAAGCACCTGTTTTCGCTTTCGGCAGCCTCCGGAGCAAAAAAGTCAAACGTCCAGCTTTTGCTGCCACAGCAAAGGTGCCAGCGGAGAAATATGATGCTGGTCCTCACTGCCTCCTGGAACCTCTTCAAATGCCCCAGACAATTTGGCCCTCTCTGCTTTCCTGCGGACTCCATCCTCAAAAGCACCTGTTTTCGCTTTCGGCAACCTCCGGAGCAAAAAAGACAAACGTCCAGCTTTTGCTGCCACAGCAAAGGTGCCAGCGGGGAAAAGTAATGCTGGTTCTCACTGCCTCCTGGAACCCTTTCAAATGCCCCAGACAATTTGGCCCTCTCTGCTTTCCTGCGGACTCCATCCTCAAAAGCACCTGTTTTCGCTTTCGTCAACCTCCGGAGCAAAAAAGACAAACGTCCAGCTTTTGCTGCCACAGCAAATGTGCCAGCGGGGAAAAGTAATGCTGGTTCTCACTGCCTCCTGGAACCCTTTCAAATGCCACAGACAATTTGGCCCTCTCTGCTTTCCTGCGGACTCCATCCTCAAAAGCACCTGTTTTCGCTTTCGGCAACCTCAGGAGCAAAAAAGACAAACGTCCAGCTTTTGCTGCCGCAGCAAAGGTGCCAGCAGGGAAAAGTGATGCTGGTCCTCATTGCCTCCTGGAACCTCTTCAAATGCCCCAGACAATTTGGCCCTCTCTGCTTTCCTGCGGACTCCATCCTCAAAAGCACCTGTTTTCGCTTTCGGCAACCTCCGGAGCAAAAAAGACAAACGTCCAGCTTTTGCTGCCACAGCAAAGGTGTCAGCGGGGAAAAGTGATGCTGGTCCTCATTGCCTCCTGGAACCTCTTCAAATGCCCCAGACAATTTGGCCCTCTCTGCTTTCATGCAGACTCCATCCTCAAAAGCACCTGTTTTCGCTTTCGGCAGCCTCCGGAGCAAAAAAGAAAAACGTCCAGCTTTTGCTGCCACAGCAAAGGTGCCGGCGGGGAAAAGTAATGCTGGTTCTCACTGCCTCCTGGAACCTCTTCAAATGCCACAGACAATTTGGCCCTCTCTGCTTTCCTGCGGACTCCATCATCAAAAGCACCTGTTTTCTCTTTCTGCGGTGTTTGGAGCAAAAAAGACAAACGTCCAGCTTTTGCTGCCACAGCAAAGGTGCCAGCAGGGAAAAGTAATGCTGGTTCTCACTGCCTCCTGGAACCCTTTCAAATGCCACAGACAATTTGGCCCTCTCTGCTTTCCTGCGGACTCCATCCTCTAAAGCACCTGTTTTCGCTTTCGGCGCCCTCCGGAGCAAAAAAGACAAACGTCCAGCTTTTGCTGCCGCAGCAAATTTCCAGCGGGTAAAAGTAATGCTGTTTCTCACTGCCTCCTGGAACTCTTTCAAATGCCACAGACAATTTGGCCCTCTCTGCTTTCCTGCAGACTCCATCCTCAAAAGCACCTGTTTTCGCTTTCGGCAACCTCCGGAGCAAAAAAGACAAACGTCCAGCTTTTGCTGCCACAGCAAAGGTGCCAGCGGGGAAAAGTAATGCTGGTTCTCACTGCCTCCTGGAACCTCTTCAAATGCCCCAGACAATTTGGCCCTCTCTGCTTTCCTGCGGACTCCATCCTCAAAAGCACCTGTTTTCGCTTTCGGCAACCTCAGGAGCAAAAAAGACAAACGTCCAGCTTTTGCTGCCACAGCAAAGGTGCCAGCGGGGAAAAGTAATGCTGGTTCTCACTGCCTCCTGGAACCCTTTCAAATGCCACAGACAATTTGGCCCTCTCTGCTTTCCTGCGAACTCCATCCTCAAAAGCACCTGTTTTCGCTTTCGGCAACCTCCGGAGCAAAAAAGACAAACGTCCAGCTTTTGCTGCCACAGCAAAGGTGCCAGCGGGGAAAAGTAATGCTGGTTCTCACTGCCTCCTGGAACCCTTTCAAATGCCACAGACAATTTGGCCCTCTCTGCTTTCCTGCGGACTCCATCCTCAAAAGCACCTGTTTTCGCTTTCGGCAACCTCCGGAGCAAAAAAGACAAACGTCCAGCTTTTGCTGCCACAGCAAAGGTGCCAGCGGGGAAAAGTGATGCTGGTCCTCATTGCCTCCTGGAACCTCTTAAAATGCCCCAGACAATTTGGCCCTCTCTGCTTTCCTGCGGACTCCATCCTCAAAAGCACCTGTTTTCGCTTTCGGCAGCCTCCGGAGCAAAAAGACAAACGTCCAGCTTTTGCTGCCACAGCAAAGGTGCCAGCGGAGAAATATGATGCTGGTTCTCACTGCCTCCTGGAACTCTTTCAAATGCCCCAGACAATTTGGCCCTCTCTGCTTTCCTGCGGACTCCATCCTCAAAAGCACCTGTTTTCGCTTTCGGCAACCTCCGGAGCAAAAAAGACAAACACCCAGCTTTTGCTGCCACAGCAAAGGTGCCAGCGGGGATAAGTAATGCTGGTTCTCACTGCCTCCTGGAACCTCTTCAAATGTCCCAGACAATTTGGCCCTCTCTGCTTTCCTGCGGACTCCATCATCAAAAGCACCTGTTTTCTCTTTCGGCGGTGTTTGGAGCAAAAAAGACAAACGTCCAGCTTTTGCTGCCACAGCAAAGGTGCCTGCGGAGAAATATGATGCTGGTCCTCACTGCCTCCTGGAACCTCTTCAAATGCCCCAGACAATTTGGCCCTCTCTGCTTTCCTGCGGACTCCATCCTCAAAAGCACCTGTTTTCGCTTTCGGCAACCTCCGGAGCAAAAAAGACAAACGTCCAGCTTTTGCTGCCACAGCAAAGGTGCCAGCGGGGAAAAGTAATGCTGGTTCTCACTGCCTCCTGGAACCCTTTCAAATGCCCCAGACAATTTGGCCCTCTCTGCTTTCCTGCGAACTCCATCCTCAAAAGCACCTCTTTTCGCTTTCGGCAACCTCCGGATCAAAAAAGACAAACGTCCAGCTTTTGCTGCCACAGCAAAGGTGCCAGCGGGGAAAAGTAATGCTGGTTCTCACTGCCTCCTGGAACCCTTTCAAATGCCACAGACAATTTGGCCCTCTCTGCTTTCCTGCGGACTCCATCCTCAAAAGCACCTGTTTTCGCTTTCGGCAACCTCCGGAGCAAAAAAGACAAACGTCCAGCTTTTGCTGCCACAGCAAAGGTGCCAGCGGGGAAAAGTAATGCTGGTTCTCACTGCCTCCTGGAACCTCTTCAAATGCCACAGACAATTTGGCCCTCTCTGCTTTCCTGCGGACTCCATCCTCAAAAGCCCCTGTTTTCGCTTTCGGCAACCTCCGGAGCAAAAAAGACAAACGTCCAGCTTTTGCTGCCGCAGCAAAGCTGCCAGCGGGGAAAAGTGATGCTGGTCCTCATTGCCTCCTGGAACCTCTTCAAATGCCCCAGACAATTTGGCCCTCTCTGCTTTCCTGCGGACTCCATCCTCAAAAGCACCTGTTTTCGCTTTCGGCAACCTCCGGAGCAAAAAAGACAAACGTCCAGCTTTTGCTGCCACAGCAAACGTGTCAGCGGGGAAAAGTGATGCTGGTCCTCATTGCCTCCTGGAACCTCTTCAAATGCCCCAGACAATTTGGCCCTCTCTGCTTTCCTGCGGACTCCATCATCAAAAGCACCTGTTTTCTCTTTCGGCGGTGTTTGGAGCAAAAAAGACAAACGTCCAGCTTTTGCTGCCACAGCAAAGGTGCCAGCGGGTAAAAGTGATGCTGGTCCTCATTGCCTCCTGGAACCTCTTCAAATGCACCAGACAATTTGGCCCTCTCTGCTTTCCTGCGGACTCCATCCTCAAAAGCACCTGTTTTCGCTTTCGGCGTTGTTTGGAGCAAAAAAGAAAAACGTCCAGCTTTTGCTGCCACAGCAAAGGTGCCAGCGGGGAAAAGTAATGATGGTTCTCACTGCCTCCTGGAACCTCTTCAAATGCCCCAGACAATTTGGCTCTCTCTGCTTTCCTGAGGACTCCATCATCAAAAGCACCTGTTTTCGCTTTCGGCGGTGTTTGGAGCAAAAAAGACAAACGTCCAGCTTTTGCTGCCACAGCAAAGGTGCCAGCAGGGAAAAGTAATGCTGGTTCTCACTGCCTCCTGGAACCCTTTCAAATGCCACAGACAATTTGGCCCTCTCTGCTTTCCTGCGGACTCCAACCTCAAAAGCACCTCTTTTCGCTTTCGGCGCCCTCCGGAGCAAAAAAGACAAACGTCCAGCTTTTGCTGCCGCAGCAAATTTCCAGCGGGTAAAAGTAATGCTGTTTCTCACTGCCTCCTGGAACTCTTTCAAATGCCACAGACAATTTGGCCCTCTCTGCTTTCCTGCAGACTCCATCCTCAAAAGCACCTGTTTTCGCTTTCGGCAACCTCCGGAGCAAAAAAGACAAACGTCCAGCTTTTGCTGCCACAGCAAAGGTACCAGCAGGGAAAAGTAATGCTGGTTCTCACTGCCTCCTGGAACTCTTTCAAATGCCACAGACAATTTGGCCCTCTCTGCTTTCCTGCGGACTCCATCCTTCAAAGCCCCTGTTTTCGCTTTTGGCAACCTCAGGAGCAAAAAAGACAAACGTCCAGCTTTTGCTGCCACAGCCAAGGTGCCAGCGGGGAAAAGTGATGCTGGTCCTCATTGCCTCCTGGAACCTCTTCAAATGCCCCAGACAATTTGGCCCTCTCTGCTTTCCTGCGGACTCCATCCTCAAAAGCACCTGTTTTCGCTTTCGGCAGCCTCCGGAGCAAAAAAGAAAAACGTCCAGCTTTTGCTGCCACAGCAAAGGTGCCAGCGGGGAAAAGTAATGCTGGTTCTCACTGCCTCCTGGAACCCTTTCAAATGCCACAGACAATTTGGCCCTCTCTGCTTTCCTGCGGACTCCATCCTCAAAAGCACCTGTTTTCGCTTTCGGCAACCTCCGGAGCAAAAAAGACAAACGTCCAGCTTTTGCTGCCGCAGCAAAGGTGCCAGCAGGGAAAAGTGATGCTGGTCCTCATTGCCTCCTGGAACCTCTTCAAATGCCCAAGACAATTTGGCCCTCTCTGCTTTCCTGCGGACTCCATCCTCAAAAGCACCTGTTTTCGCTTTCGGCAACCTCCGGAGCAAAAAAGACAAACGTCCAGCTTTTGCTGCCACAGCAAAGGTGTCAGCGGGGAAAAGTGATGCTGGTCCTCATTGCCTCCTGGAACCTCTTCAAATGCCCCAGACAATTTGGCCCTCTCTGCTTTCATGCAGACTCCATCCTCAAAAGCACCTGTTTTCGCTTTCGGCAGCCTCCGGAGCAAAAAAGAAAAACGTCCAGCTTTTGCTGCCACAGCAAAGGTGCCGGCGGGGAAAAGTAATGCTGGTTCTCACTGCCTCCTGGAACCTCTTCAAATGCCACAGACAATTTGGCCCTCTCTGCTTTCCTGCGGACTCCATCATCAAAAGCACCTGTTTTCTCTTTCGGCGGTGTTTGGAGCAAAAAAGACAAACGTCCAGCTTTTGCTGCCACAGCAAAGGTGCCAGCAGGGAAAAGTAATGCTGGTTCTCACTGCCTCCTGGAACCCTTTCAAATGCCACAGACAATTTGGCCCTCTCTGCTTTCCTGCGGACTCCATCCTCTAAAGCACCTGTTTTCGCTTTCGGCGCCCTCCGGAGCAAAAAAGACAAACGTCCAGCTTTTGCTGCCGCAGCAAATTTCCAGCGGGTAAAAGTAATGCTGTTTCTCACTGCCTCCTGGAACTCTTTCAAATGCCACAGACAATTTGGCCCTCTCTGCTTTCCTGCAGACTCCATCCTCAAAAGCACCTGTTTTCGCTTTCGGCAACCTCCGGAGCAAAAAAGACAAACGTCCAGCTTTTGCTGCCACAGCAAAGGTGCCAGCGGGGAAAAGTAATGCTGGTTCTCACTGCCTCCTGGAACCTCTTCAAATGCCCCAGACAATTTGGCCCTCTCTGCTTTCCTGCGGACTCCATCCTCAAAAGCACCTGTTTTCGCTTTCGGCAACCTCAGGAGCAAAAAAGACAAACGTCCAGCTTTTGCTGCCACAGCAAAGGTGCCAGCGGGGAAAAGTAATGCTGGTTCTCACTGCCTCCTGGAACCCTTTCAAATGCCACAGACAATTTGGCCCTCTCTGCTTTCCTGCGAACTCCATCCTCAAAAGCACCTGTTTTCGCTTTCGGCAACCTCCGGAGCAAAAAAGACAAACGTCCAGCTTTTGCTGCCACAGCAAAGGTGCCAGCGGGGAAAAGTAATGCTGGTTCTCACTGCCTCCTGGAACCCTTTCAAATGCCACAGACAATTTGGCCCTCTCTGCTTTCCTGCGGACTCCATCCTCAAAAGCACCTGTTTTCGCTTTCGGCAACCTCCGGAGCAAAAAAGACAAACGTCCAGCTTTTGCTGCCACAGCAAAGGTGCCAGCGGGGAAAAGTGATGCTGGTCCTCATTGCCTCCTGGAACCTCTTAAAATGCCCCAGACAATTTGGCCCTCTCTGCTTTCCTGCGGACTCCATCCTCAAAAGCACCTGTTTTCGCTTTCGGCAGCCTCCGGAGCAAAAAGACAAACGTCCAGCTTTTGCTGCCACAGCAAAGGTGCCAGCGGAGAAATATGATGCTGGTTCTCACTGCCTCCTGGAACTCTTTCAAATGCCCCAGACAATTTGGCCCTCTCTGCTTTCCTGCGGACTCCATCCTCAAAAGCACCTGTTTTCGCTTTCGGCAACCTCCGGAGCAAAAAAGACAAACACCCAGCTTTTGCTGCCACAGCAAAGGTGCCAGCAAGGATAAGTAATGCTGGTTCTCACTGCCTCCTGGAACCTCTTCAAATGTCCCAGACAATTTGGCCCTCTCTGCTTTCCTGCGGACTCCATCATCAAAAGCACCTGTTTTCTCTTTCGGCGGTGTTTGGAGCAAAAAAGACAAACGTCCAGCTTTTGCTGCCACAGCAAAGGTGCCTGCGGAGAAATATGATGCTGGTCCTCACTGCCTCCTGGAACCTCTTCAAATGCCCCAGACAATTTGGCCCTCTCTGCTTTCCTGCGGACTCCATCCTCAAAAGCACCTGTTTTCGCTTTCGGCAACCTCCGGAGCAAAAAAGACAAACGTCCAGCTTTTGCTGCCACAGCAAAGGTGCCAGCGGGGAAAAGTAATGCTGGTTCTCACTGCCTCCTGGAACCCTTTCAAATGCCCCAGACAATTTGGCCCTCTCTGCTTTCCTGCGAACTCCATCCTCAAAAGCACCTCTTTTCGCTTTCGGCAACCTCCGGATCAAAAAAGACAAACGTCCAGCTTTTGCTGCCACAGCAAAGGTGCCAGCGGGGAAAAGTAATGCTGGTTCTCACTGCCTCCTGGAACCCTTTCAAATGCCACAGACAATTTGGCCCTCTCTGCTTTCCTGCGGACTCCATCCTCAAAAGCACCTGTTTTCGCTTTCGGCAACCTCCGGAGCAAAAAAGACAAACGTCCAGCTTTTGCTGCCACAGCAAAGGTGCCAGCGGGGAAAAGTAATGCTGGTTCTCACTGCCTCCTGGAACCTCTTCAAATGCCACAGACAATTTGGCCCTCTCTGCTTTCCTGCGGACTCCATCCTCAAAAGCCCCTGTTTTCGCTTTCGGCAACCTCCGGAGCAAAAAAGACAAACGTCCAGCTTTTGCTGCCGCAGCAAAGCTGCCAGCGGGGAAAAGTGATGCTGGTCCTCATTGCCTCCTGGAACCTCTTCAAATGCCCCAGACAATTTGGCCCTCTCTGCTTTCCTGCGGACTCCATCCTCAAAAGCACCTGTTTTCGCTTTCGGCAACCTCCGGAGCAAAAAAGACAAACGTCCAGCTTTTGCTGCCACAGCAAACGTGTCAGCGGGGAAAAGTGATGCTGGTCCTCATTGCCTCCTGGAACCTCTTCAAATGCCCCAGACAATTTGGCCCTCTCTGCTTTCCTGCGGACTCCATCATCAAAAGCACCTGTTTTCTCTTTCGACGGTGTTTGGAGCAAAAAAGACAAACGTCCAGCTTTTGCTGACACAGCAAAGGTGCCAGCGGGTAAAAGTGATGTTGGTCCTCATTGCCTCCTGGAACCTCTTCAAATGCACCAGACAATTTGGCCCTCTCTGCTTTCCTGCGGACTCCATCCTCAAAAGCACCTGTTTTCGCTTTCGGCGTTGTTTGGAGCAAAAAAGACAAACGTCCAGCTTTTGCTGCCACAGCAAAGGTGCCAGCGGGGAAAAGTAATGATGGTTCTCACTGCCTCCTGGAACCTCTTCAAATGCCCCAGACAATTTGGCTCTCTCTGCTTTCCTGCGGACTCCATCATCAAAAGCACCTGTTTTCGCTTTCGGCGGTGTTTGGAGCAAAAAAGACAAACGTCCAGCTTTTGCTGCCACAGCAAAGGTGCCAGCAGGGAAAAGTAATGCTGGTTCTCACTGCCTCCTGGAACCCTTTCAAATGCCACAGACAATTTGGCCCTCTCTGCTTTCCTGCGGACTCCAACCTCAAAAGCACCTCTTTTCGCTTTCGGCGCCCTCCGGAGCAAAAAAGACAAACGTCCAGCTTTTGCTGCCGCAGCAAATTTCCAGCGGGTAAAAGTAATGCTGTTTCTCACTGCCTCCTGGAACTCTTTCAAATGCCACAGACAATTTGGCCCTCTCTGCTTTCCTGCAGACTCCATCCTCAAAAGCACCTGTTTTCGCTTTCGGCAACCTCCGGAGCAAAAAAGACAAACGTCCAGCTTTTGCTGCCACAGCAAAGGTACCAGCAGGGAAAAGTAATGCTGGTTCTCACTGCCTCCTGGAACTCTTTCAAATGCCACAGACAATTTGGCCCTCTCTGCTTTCCTGCGGACTCCATCCTTCAAAGCCCCTGTTTTCGCTTTTGGCAACCTCAGGAGCAAAAAAGACAAACGTCCAGCTTTTGCTGCCACAGCCAAGGTGCCAGCGGGGAAAAGTGATGCTGGTCCTCATTGCCTCCTGGAACCTCTTCAAATGCCCCAGACAATTTGGCCCTCTCTGCTTTCCTGCGGACTCCATCCTCAAAAGAACCTGTTTTCGCTTTCGGCAGCCTCCGGAGCAAAAAAGAAAAACGTCCAGCTTTTGCTGCCACAGCAAAGGTGCCAGCGGGGAAAAGTAATGCTGGTTCTCACTGCCTCCTGGAACCTCTTCAAATGCCCCAGACAATTTGGCCCTCTCTGCTTTCCTGCGGACTCCATCCTCAAAAGCACCTGTTTTCGCTTTCGGCAGCCTCCGGAGCAAAAAAGACAAACGTCCAGCTTTTGCTGCCACAGCAAAGGTGCCAGCGGGGAAAAGTAATGCTGGTTCTCACTGCCTCCTGGAACCCTTTCAAATGCCCCAGACAATTTGGCCCTCTCTGCTTTCCTGCGGACTCCATCCTCAAAAGCACCTGTTTTCGCTTTCGGCAGCCTCCGGAGCAAAAAAGACAAACGTCCAGCTTTTGCTGCCACAGTAAAGGTGCCAGAGGAGAAATATGATGCTGGTCCTCACTGCCTCCTGGAACCTCTTCAAATACCCCAGACAATTTGGCCCTCTCTGCTTTCCTGCGGACTCCATCCTCAAAAGCACCTGTTTTCGCTTTCGGCAACCTCCGGAGCAAAAAAGACAAAAGTCCAGCTTTTGCTGCCACAGCAAAGGTGCCAGCGGGGAAAAGTAATGCTGGTTCTCACTGCCTCCTGGAACCCTTTCAAATGCCACAGACAATTTGGCCCTCTCTGCTTTCCTGCGGACTTCATCCTCAAAAGCACCTGTTTTCGCTTTCGGCGCCCTCCGGAGCAAAAAAGACAAACGTCCAGCTTTTGCTGCCGCAGCAAATTTCCAGCGGGTAAAAGTAATGCTGTTTCTCACTGCCTCCTGGAACTCTTTCAAATGCCACAGACAATTTGGCCCTCTCTGCTTTCCTGCAGACTCCATCCTCAAAAGCACCTGTTTTCGCTTTCGGCAACCTCCGGAGCAAAAAAGACAAACGTCCAGCTTTTGCTGCCACAGCAAAGGTACCAGCAGGGAAAAGTAATGCTGGTTCTCACTGCCTCCTGGAACTCTTTCAAATGCCACAGACAATTTGGCCCTCTCTGCTTTCCTGCGGACTCCATCCTTCAAAGCCCCTGTTTTCGCTTTTGGCAACCTCAGGAGCAAAAAAGACAAACGTCCAGCTTTTGCTGCCACAGCCAAGGTGCCAGCGGGGAAAAGTGATGCTGGTCCTCATTGCCTCCTGGAACCTCTTCAAATGCCCCAGACAATTTGGCCCTCTCTGCTTTCCTGCGGACTCCATCCTCAAAAGAACCTGTTTTCGCTTTCGGCAGCCTCCGGAGCAAAAAAGAAAAACGTCCAGCTTTTGCTGCCACAGCAAAGGTGCCAGCGGGGAAAAGTAATGCTGGTTCTCACTGCCTCCTGGAACCTCTTCAAATGCCCCAGACAATTTGGCCCTCTCTGCTTTCCTGCGGACTCCATCCTCAAAAGCACCTGTTTTCGCTTTCGGCAGCCTCCGGAGCAAAAAAGACAAACGTCCAGCTTTTGCTGCCACAGCAAAGGTGCCAGCGGGGAAAAGTAATGCTGGTTCTCACTGCCTCCTGGAACCCTTTCAAATGCCCCAGACAATTTGGCCCTCTCTGCTTTCCTGCGGACTCCATCCTCAAAAGCACCTGTTTTCGCTTTCGGCAGCCTCCGGAGCAAAAAAGACAAACGTCCAGCTTTTGCTGCCACAGTAAAGGTGCCAGAGGAGAAATATGATGCTGGTCCTCACTGCCTCCTGGAACCTCTTCAAATACCCCAGACAATTTGGCCCTCTCTGCTTTCCTGCGGACTCCATCCTCAAAAGCACCTGTTTTCGCTTTCGGCAACCTCCGGAGCAAAAAAGACAAAAGTCCAGCTTTTGCTGCCACAGCAAAGGTGCCAGCGGGGAAAAGTAATGCTGGTTCTCACTGCCTCCTGGAACCCTTTCAAATGCCACAGACAATTTGGCCCTCTCTGCTTTCCTGCGGACTTCATCCTCAAAAGCACCTGTTTTCGCTTTCGGCAACCTCCGGAGCAAAAAAGACAAACGTCCAGCTTTTGCTGCCACAGCAAAGGTGCCAGCGGGGAAAAGTAATGCTGGTTCTCACTGCCTCCTGGAACCCTTTCAAATGCCACAGACAATTTGGCCCTCTCTGCTTTCCTGCGGACTCCATCCTCAAAAGCACCTGTTTTCGCTTTCGGCAACCTCCGGAGCAAAAAAGACAAACGTCCAGCTTTTGCTGCCACAGCAAAGGTGCCAGCGGAGAAATATGATGCTGGTCCTCACTGCCTCCTGGAACCTCTTCAAATGCCCCAGACAATTTGGCCCTCTCTGCTTTCCTGCGGACTCCATCCTCAAAAGCACCTGTTTTTGCTTTCGGCAACCTCCGGAGCAAAAAAGACAAACGTCCAGCTTTTGCTGCCACAGCAAAGGTACCAGCCGGGAAAAGTAATGCTGGTTCTCACTGCCTCCTGGAACCTCTTCAAATGCCCCAGACAATTTGGCCCTCTCTGCTTTCCTGCGGACTCCATCCTCAAAAGAACCTGTTTTCGCTTTCGGCAGCCTCCGGAGCAAAAAAGACAAACGTCCAGCTTTTGCTGCCACAGCAAAGGTGCCGGCGGGGAAAAGTAATGCTGGTTCTCACTGCCTCCTGGAACCTCTTCAAATGCCCCAGACTATTTGGCCCTCTCTGCTTTCCTGCGGACTCCATCCTCAAAAGCACCTGTTTTCGCTTTCGGCGGTGTTTGGAGCAAAAAAGACAAACGTCCAGCTTTTGCTGCCACAGCAAAGGTGCCAGCGGGGAAAAGTAATGCTGGTTCTCACTGCCTCCTGGAACCCTTTCAAATGCCACAGACAATTTGGCCCTCTCTGCTTTCCTGCGGACTCCATCCTCAAAAGCACCAGTTTTCGCTTTCGGCAGCCTCCGGAGCAAAAAAGACAAACGTCCAGCTTTTGCTGCCACAGCAAAGGTGCCAGCGGGGAAAAGTAATGCTGGTTCTCACTGCCTCCTGGAACCTCTTCAAATGCCCCAGACAATTTGGCCCTCTCTGCTTTCCTGCGGACTCCATCCTCAAAAGCACCTGTTTTCGCTTTCGGCAAACTCCGGAGCAAAAAAGACAAACGTCCAGCTTTTGCTGCCACAGCAAAGGTGCCAGCGGGGAAAAGTAATGCTGGTTCTCACTGCCTCCTGGAACCCTTTCAAATGCCACAGACAATTTGGCCCTCTCTGCTTTCCTGCGTACTCCATCCTCAAAAGCACCTGTTTTCGCTTTCGGCAGCCTCAGGAGCAAAAAAGACAAACGTCCAGCTTTTGCTGCCACAGCAAAGGTGCCGGCGGGGAAAAGTAATGCTGGTTCTCACTGCCTCCTGGAACCCTTTCAAATGCACAGACAATTTGGCCCTCTCTGCTTTCCTGCAGACTCCATCCTCAAAAGCACCTGTTTTCGCTTTCGGCAGCCTCCGGAGCAAAAAAGACAAACGTCCAGCTTTTGCTGCCACAGCAAAGGTGCCGGCGGGGAAAAGTAATGCTGGTTCTCACTGCCTCCTGGACCCTCTTCAAATGCCCCAGACAATTTGGCCCTCTCTGCTTTCCTGCGGACTCCATCCTCAAAAGCACCTGTTTTCTCTTTCGGCGGTGTTTGGAGCAAAAAAGACAAACGTCCAGCTTTTGCTGCCACAGCAAAGGTGCCAGCGGGGAAAAGTAATGCTGGTCCTCATTGCCTCCTGGAACCTCTTCAAATGCACCAGACAATTTGGCCCTCTCTGCTTTCCTGCGGACTCCATCCTCAAAAGCACCTGTTTTCGCTTTCGGCAACCTCCGGAGCAAAAAAGACAAACACCCAGCTTTTGCTGCCACAGCAAAGGTGCCAGCGGGGAAAAGTAATGCTGGTTCTCACTGCCTCCTGGAACCTCTTCAAATGCCCCAGACAATTTGGCCCTCTCTGCTTTCCTGCGGACTCCATCCTCAAAAGCACCTGTTTTCTCTTGCGGCGGTGTTTGGAGCAAAAAAGACAAACGTCCAGCTTTTGCTGCCACAGCAAAGGTGCCAGCAGGGAAATATGATACTGGTTCTCACTGCCTCCTGGAACCCTTTCAAATGCCACAGACAATTTGGCCCTCTCTACTTTCCTGCGGACTCCATCCTCAAAAGCACCTGTTTTTGCTTTCGGCAACCTCCGGAGCAAAAAAGACAAACGTCCAGCTTTTGCTGCCACAGCAAAGGTGCCAGCGGGGAAAAGTAATGCTGGTTCTCACTGCCTCCTGGAACCCTTTCAAATGCCACAGACAATTTGGCCCTCTCTGCTTTCCTGCGGACTCCATCCTCAAAAGCACCTGTTTTCGCTTTCGGCAGCCTCCGGAGCAAAAAAGTCAAACGTCCAGCTTTTGCTGCCACAGCAAAGGTGCCAGCGGAGAAATATGATGCTGGTCCTCACTGCCTCCTGGAACCTCTTCAAATGCCCCAGACAATTTGGCCCTCTCTGCTTTCCTGCGAACTCCATCCTCAAAAGCACCTGTTTTCGCTTTCGGCAACCTCCGGAGCAAAAAAGACAAACGTCCAGCTTTTGCTGCCACAGCAAAGGTGCCAGCGGGGAAAAGTAATGCTGGTTCTCACTGCCTCCTGGAACCCTTTCAAATGCCACAGACAATTTGGCCCTCTCTGCTTTCCTGCGGACTCCATCCTCAAAAGCACCTGTTTTCGCTTTCGGCAACCTCCGGAGCAAAAAAGACAAACGTCCAGCTTTTGCTGCCACAGCAAAGGTGCCAGCAGGGAAAAGTGATGCTGGTCCTCATTGCCTCCTGGAACCTCTTCAAATGCCCCAGACAATTTGGCCCTCTCTGCTTTCCTGCGGACTCCATCCTCAAAAGCACCTGTTTTCGCTTTCGGCAGCCTCCGGAGCAAAAAAGACAAACGTCCAGCTTTTGCTGCCACAGCAAAGGTGTCAGCGGGGAAAAGTGATGCTGGTCCTCATTGCCTCCTGGAACCTCTTCAAATGCCCCAGACAATTTGGCCCTCTCTGCTTTCATGCAGACTCCATCCTCAAAAGCACCTGTTTTCGCTTTCGGCAGCCTCCGGAGCAAAAAAGAAAAACGTCCAGCTTTTGCTGCCACAGCAAAGGTGCCGGCGGGGAAAAGTAATGCTGGTTCTCACTGCCTCCTGGAACCTCTTCAAATGCCACAGACAATTTGGCCCTCTCTGCTTTCCTGCAGACTCCATCATCAAAAGCACCTGTTTTCTCATTCTGTGGTGTTTGGAGCAAAAAAGACAAACGTCCAGCTTTTGCTGCCACAGCAAAGGTGCCAGCGGGGAAAAGTAATGCTGGTTCTCACTGCCTCCTGGAACCTCTTCAAATGCCCCAGACAATTTGGCACTCTCTGCTTTCCTGCGGACTCCATCATCAAAAGCACCTGTTTTCGCTTTCGGCGGTGTTTGGAGCAAAAAAGACAAACGTCCAGCTTTTGCTGCCATAGCAAAGGTGCCAGCAGGGAAAAGTAATGCTGGTTCTCACTGCCTCCTGGAACCCTTTCAAATGCCACAGACAATTTGGCCCTCTCTGCTTTCCTGCGGACTCCATCCTCTAAAGCACCTGTTTTCGCTTTCGGCGCCCTCCGGAGCAAAAAAGACAAACGTCCAGCTTTTGCTGCCGCAGCAAATTTCCAGCGGGTAAAAGTAATGCTGTTTCTCACTGCCTCCTGGAACTCTTTCAAATGCCACAGACAATTTGGCCCTCTCTGCTTTCCTGCAGACTCCATCCTCAAAAGCACCTGTTTTCGCTTTCGGCAACCTCCGGAGCAAAAAAGACAAACGTCCAGCTTTTGCTGCCGCAGCAAAGGTGCCAGCAGGGAAAAGTGATGCTGGTCCTCATTGCCTCCTGGAACCTCTTCAAATGCCCCAGACAATTTGGCCCTCTCTGCTTTCCTGCGGACTCCATCCTCAAAAGCACCTGTTTTCGCTTTCGGCAACCTCCGGAGCAAAAAAGACAAACGTCCAGCTTTTGCTGCCACAGCAAAGGTGTCAGCGGGAAAAAGTGATGCTGGTCCTCATTGCCTCCTGGAACCTCTTCAAATGCCCCAGACAATTTGGCCCTCTCTGCTTTCATGCAGACTCCATCCTCAAAAGCACCTGTTTTCGCTTTCGGCAGCCTCCGGAGCAAAAAAGAAAAACGTCCAGCTTTTGCTGCCACAGCAAAGGTGCCGGCGGGGAAAAGTAATGCTGGTTCTCACTGCCTCCTGGAACCTCTTCAAATGCCACAGACAATTTGGCCCTCTCTGCTTTCCTGCGGACTCCATCATCAAAAGCACCTGTTTTCTCATTCTGCGGTGTTTGGAGCAAAAAAGACAAACGTCCAGCTTTTGCTGCCACAGCAAAGGTGCCAGCGGGGAAAAGTAATGCTGGTTCTCACTGCCTCCTGGAACCTCTTCAAATGCCCCAGACAATTTGGCACTCTCTGCTTTCCTGCGGACTCCATCATCAAAAGCACCTGTTTTCGCTTTCGGCGGTGTTTGGAGCAAAAAAGACAAACGTCCAGCTTTTGCTGCCATAGCAAAGGTGCCAGCAGGGAAAAGTAATGCTGGTTCTCACTGCCTCCTGGAACCCTTTCAAATGCCACAGACAATTTGGCCCTCTCTGCTTTCCTGCGGACTCCATCCTCTAAAGCACCTGTTTTCGCTTTCGGCGCCCTCCGGAGCAAAAAAGACAAACGTCCAGCTTTTGCTGCCGCAGCAAATTTCCAGCGGGTAAAAGTAATGCTGTTTCTCACTGCCTCCTGGAACTCTTTCAAATGCCACAGACAATTTGGCCCTCTCTGCTTTCCTGCAGACTCCATCCTCAAAAGCACCTGTTTTCGCTTTCGGCAACCTCCGGAGCAAAAAAGACAAACGTCCAGCTTTTGCTGCCACAGCAAAGGTGCCAGCGGGGAAAAGTAATGCTGGTTCTCACTGCCTCCTGGAACCTCTTCAAATGCCCCAGACAATTTGGCCCTCTCTGCTTTCCTGCGGACTCCATCCTCAAAAGCACCTGTTTTCGCTTTCGGCAACCTCCGGAGCAAAAAAGACAAACGTCCAGCTTTTGCTGCCACAGCAAAGGTGTCAGCGGGGAAAAGTGATGCTGGTCCTCATTGCCTCCTGGAACCTCTTCAAATGCCCCAGACAATTTGGCCCTCTCTGCTTTCATGCAGACTCCATCCTCAAAAGCACCTGTTTTCGCTTTCGGCAGCCTCCGGAGCAAAAAAGAAAAACGTCCAGCTTTTGCTGCCACAGCAAAGGTGCCGGCGGGGAAAAGTAATGCTGGTTCTCACTGCCTCCTGGAACCTCTTCAAATGCCACAGACAATTTGGCCCTCTCTGCTTTCCTGCGGACTCCATCATCAAAAGCACCTGTTTTCTCATTCTGCGGTGTTTGGAGCAAAAAAGACAAACGTCCAGCTTTTGCTGCCACAGCAAAGGTGCCAGCGGGGAAAAGTAATGCTGGTTCTCACTGCCTCCTGGAACCTCTTCAAATGCCCCAGACAATTTGGCACTCTCTGCTTTCCTGCGGACTCCATCATCAAAAGCACCTGTTTTCGCTTTCGGCGGTGTTTGGAGCAAAAAAGACAAACGTCCAGCTTTTGCTGCCATAGCAAAGGTGCCAGCAGGGAAAAGTAATGCTGGTTCTCACTGCCTCCTGGAACCCTTTCAAATGCCACAGACAATTTGGCCCTCTCTGCTTTCCTGCGGACTCCATCCTCAAAAGCACCTGTTTTCGCTTTCGGCGCCCTCCGGAGCAAAAAAGACAAACGTCCAGCTTTTGCTGCCGCAGCAAATTTCCAGCGGGTAAAAGTAATGCTGTTTCTCACTGCCTCCTGGAACTCTTTCAAATGCCACAGACAATTTGGCCCTCTCTGCTTTCCTGCAGACTCCATCCTCAAAAGCACCTGTTTTCGCTTTCGGCAACCTCCGGAGCAAAAAAGACAAACGTCCAGCTTTTGCTGCCACAGCAAAGGTGCCAGCGGGGAAAAGTAATGCTGGTTCTCACTGCCTCCTGGAACCTCTTCAAATGCCCCAGACAATTTGGCCCTCTCTGCTTTCCTGCGGACTCCATCCTCAAAAGCACCTGTTTTCGCTTTCGGCAACCTCAGGAGCAAAAAAGACAAACGTCCAGCTTTTGCTGCCACAGCAAAGGTGCCAGCGGGGAAAAGTAATGCTGGTTCTCACTGCCTCCTGGAACCCTTTCAAATGCCTCAGACAATTTGGCCCTCTCTGCTTTCCTGCGAACTCCATCCTCAAAAGCACCTGTTTTCGCTTTCGGCAACCTCCGGAGCAAAAAAGACAAACGTCCAGCTTTTGCTGCCACAGCAAAGGTGCCAGCGGGGAAAAGTAATGCTGGTTCTCACTGCCTCCTGGAACCCTTTCAAATGCCACAGACAATTTGGCCCTCTCTGCTTTCCTGCGGACTCCATCCTCAAAAGCACCTGTTTTCGCTTTCGGCAACCTCCGGAGCAAAAAAGACAAACGTCCAGCTTTTGCTGCCACAGCAAAGCTGCCAGCGGGGAAAAGTGATGCTGGTCCTCATTGCCTCCTGGAACCTCTTAAAATGCCCCAGACAATTTGGCCCTCTCTGCTTTCCTGCGGACTCCATCCTCAAAAGCACCTGTTTTCGCTTTCGGCAGCCTCCGGAGCAAAAAAGACAAACGTCCAGCTTTTGCTGCCACAGCAAAGGTGCCAGCGGAGAAATATGATGCTGGTTCTCACTGCCTCCTGGAACTCTTTCAAATGCCCCAGACAATTTGGCCCTCTCTGCTTTCCTGCGGACTCCATCCTCAAAAGCACCTGTTTTCGCTTTCGGCAACCTCCGGAGCAAAAAAGACAAACACCCAGCTTTTGCTGCCACAGCAAAGGTGCCAGCGGGGATAAGTAATGCTGGTTCTCACTGCCTCCTGGAACCTCTTCAAATGTCCCAGACAATTTGGCCCTCTCTGCTTTCCTGCGGACTCCATCATCAAAAGCACCTGTTTTCTCTTTCGGCGGTGTTTGGAGCAAAAAAGACAAACGTCCAGCTTTTGCTGCCACAGCAAAGCTGCCAGCGGGGAAAAGTGATGCTGGTCCTCATTGCCTCCTGGAACCTCTTCAAATGCCCCAGACAATTTGGCCCTCTCTGCTTTCCTGCGGACTCCATCCTCAAAAGCACCTGTTTTCGCTTTCGGCAACCTCCGGAGCAAAAAAGACAAACGTCCAGCTTTTGCTGCCACAGCAAAGGTGCCAGCGGGGAAAAGTGATGCTGGTCCTCATTGCCTCCTGGAACCTCTTCAAATGCCCCAGACAATTTGGCCCTCTCTGCTTTCCTGCGGACTCCATCATCAAAAGCACCTGTTTTCTCTTTCGGCGGTGTTTGGAGCAAAAAAGACAAACGTCCAGCTTTTGCTGCCACAGCAAAGGTGCCAGCGGGGAAAAGTGATGCTGGTCCTCATTGCCTCCTGGAACCTCTTCAAATGCACCAGACAATTTGGCCCTCTCTGCTTTCCTGCGGACTCCATCCTCAAAAGCACCTGTTTTCGCTTTCGGCGGTGTTTGGAGCAAAAAAGACAAACGTCCAGCTTTTGCTGCCACAGCAAAGGTGCCAGCGGGGAAAAGTAATGCTGGTTCTCACTGCCTCCTGGAACCTCTTCAAATGCCCCAGACAATTTGGCTCTCTCTGCTTTCCTGCGGACTCCATCATCAAAAGCACCTGTTTTCGCTTTCGGCGGTGTTTGGAGCAAAAAAGACAAACGTCCAGCTTTTGCTGCCACAGCAAAGGTGCCAGCGGGGAAAAGTAATGCTGGTTCTCACTGCCTCCTGGAACCCTTTCAAATGCCACAGACAATTTGGCCCTCTCTGCTTTCCTGCGGACTCCAACCTCATAAGCACCTGTTTTCGCTTTCGGCGCCCTCCGGAGCAAAAAAGACAAACGTCCAGCTTTTGCTGCCGCAGCAAATTTCCAGCGGGTAAAAGTAATGCTGTTTCTCACTGCCTCCTGGAACTCTTTCAAATGCCACAGACAATTTGGCCCTCTCTGCTTTCCTGCAGACTCCATCCTCAAAAGCATCTGTTTTCGCTTTCGGCAACCTCCGGAGCAAAAAAGACAAACGTCCAGCTTTTGCTGCCACAGCAAAGGTACCAGCGGGGAAAAGTAATGCTGGTTCTCACTGCCTCCTGGAACTCTTTCAAATGCCACAGACAATTTGGCCCTCTCTGCTTTCCTGCGGACTCCATCCTTCAAAGCCCCTGTTTTCGCTTTTGGCAACCTCAGGAGCAAAAAAGACAAACGTCCAGCTTTTGCTGCCACAGCCAAGGTGCCAGCGGGGAAAAGTGATGCTGGTCCTCATTGCCTCCTGGAACCTCTTCAAATGCCCCAGACAATTTGGCCCTCTCTGCTTTCCTGCGGACTCCATCCTCAAAAGAACCTGTTTTCGCTTTCGGCAGCCTCCGGAGCCAAAAAGAAAAACGTCCAGCTTTTGCTGCCACAGTAAAGGTGCCGGCGGGGAAAAGTAATGCTGGTTCTCACTGCCTCCTGGAACCTCTTCAAATGCCCCAGACAATTTGGCCCTCTCTGCTTTCCTGCGGACTCCATCCTCAAAAGAACCTGTTTTCGCTTTCGGCGGTGTTTGGAGCAAAAAAGAAAAACGTCCAGCTTTTGCTGCCACAGCAAAGGTGCCAGCGGGGAAAAGTAATGCTGGTTCTCACTGCCTCCTGGAACCCTTTCAAATGCCACAGACAATTTGGCCCTCTCTGCTTTCCTGCGGACTCCATCCTCAAAAGCACCTGTTTTCGCTTTCGGCAGCCTCAGGAGCAAAAAAGACAAACGTCCAGCTTTTGCAGCCACAGTAAAGGTGCCAGAGGAGAAATATGATGCTGGTCCTCACTGCCTCCTGGAACCTCTTCAAATACCCCAGACAATTTGGCCCTCTCTGATTTCCTGCGGACTCCATCCTCAAAAGCACCTGTTTTCGCTTTCGGCAACCTCCGGAGCAAAAAAGACAAACGTCCAGCTTTTGCTGCCACAGCAAAGGTGCCAGCGGGGAAAAGTAATGCTGGTTCTCACTGCCTCCTGGAACCCTTTCAAATGCCACAGACAATTTGGCCCTCTCTGCTTTCCTGCGGACTTCATCCTCAAAAGCACCTGTTTTCGCTTTCGGCAACCTCCGGAGCAAAAAAGACAAACGTCCAGCTTTTGCTGCCACAGCAAAGGTGCCAGCGGGGAAAAGTAATGCTGGTTCTCACTGCCTCCTGGAACCCTTTCAAATGCCCCAGACAATTTGGCCCTCTCTGCTTTCCTGCGGACTCCATCCTCAAAAGCACCTGTTTTCGCTTTCGGCAACCTCTGGAGCAAAAAAGACAAACGTCCAGCTTTTGCTGCCACAGCAAAGGTGCCAGCGGAGAAATATGATGCTGGTCCTCACTGCCTCCTGGAACCTCTTCAAATGCCCCAGACAATTTGGCCCTCTCTGCTTTCCTGCGGACTCCATCCTCAAAAGCACCTGTTTTTGCTTTCGGCAACCTCCGGAGCAAAAAAGACAAACGTCCAGCTTTTGCTGCCACAGCAAAGGTGCCAGCGGGGAAAAGTGATGCTGGTTCTCACTGCCTCCTGGAACCCTTTCAAATGCCCCAGACAATTTGGCCCTCTCTGCTTTCCGGCGGACTCCATCCTCAAAAGCACCTGTTTTCGCTTTCGGCAGCCTCCGGAGCAAAAAAGAAAAACGTCCAGCTTTTGCTGCCACAGCAAAGGTGCCGGCGGGGAAAAGTAATGCTGGTTCTCACTGCCTCCTGGAACCTCTTCAAATGCCCCAGACAATTTGGCCCTCTCTGCTTTCCTGCGGACTCCATCATCAAAAGCACCTGTTTTCTCTTTCGGCGGTGTTTGGAGCAAAAAAGACAAACGTCCAGCTTTTGCTGCCACAGCAAAGGTGCCAGCGGGGAAAAGTGATGCTGGTCCTCATTGCCTCCTGGAACCTCTTCAAATGCACCAGACAATTTGGCCCTCTCTGCTTTCCTGCGGACTCCATCCTCAAAAGCCCCTGTTTTCGCTTTTGGCAACCTCAGGAGCAAAAAAGACAAACGTCCAGCTTTTGCTGCCACAGCAAAGGTGCCAGCGGGGAAAAGTGATGCTGGTTCTCATTGCCTCCTGGAACCTCTTCAAATGCCCCAGACAATTTGGCCCTCTCTGCTTTCCTGCGGACTCCATCCTCAAAAGAACCTGTTTTCGCTTTCGGCAGCCTCCGGAGCAAAAAAGACAAACGTCCAGCTTTTGCTGCCACAGCAAAGGTGCCGGCGGGTCAAAGTAATGCTGGTTCTCACTGCCTCCTGGAACCTCTTCAAATGTCCCAGACAATTTGGCCCTCTCTGCTTTCCTGCGGACTCCATCATCAAAAGCACCTGTTTTCGCTTTCGGCAACCTCCGGAGCAAAAAAGACAAACGTCCAGCTTTTGCTGCCACAGCAAACGTGTCAGTGGGGAAAAGTGATGCTGGTCCTCATTGCCTCCTGGAACCTCTTCAAATGCCCCAGACAATTTGGCCCTCTCTGCTTTCCTGCGGACTCCATCATCAAAAGCACCTGTTTTCTCTTTCGGCGGTGTTTGGAGCAAAAAAGACAAACGTCCAGCTTTTGCTGCCACAGCAAAGGTGCCAGCGGGTAAAAGTGATGCTGGTCCTCATTGCCTCCTGGAACCTCTTCAAATGCACCAGACAATTTGGCCCTCTCTGCTTTCCTGCGGACTCCATCCTCAAAAGCACCTGTTTTCGCTTTCGGCGGTGTTTGGAGCAAAAAAGACAAACGTCCAGCTTTTGCTGCCACAGCAAAGGTGCCAGCGGGGAAAAGTAATGCTGGTTCTCACTGCCTCCTGGAACCTCTTCAAATGCCCCAGACAATTTGGCTCTCTCTGCTTTCCTGCGGACTCCATCATCAAAAGCACCTGTTTTCGCTTTCGGCGGTGTTTGGAGCAAAAAAGACAAACGTCCAGCTTTTGCTGCCACAGCAAAGGTGCCAGCAGGGAAAAGTAATGCTGGTTCTCACTGCCTCCTGGAACCCTTTCAAATGCCACAGACAATTTGGCCCTCTCTGCTTTCCTGCGGACTCCAACCTCAAAAGCACCTGTTTTCGCTTTCGGCGCCCTCCGGAGCAAAAAAGACAAACGTCCAGCTTTTGCTGCCGCAGCAAATTTCCAGCGGGTAAAAGTAATGCTGTTTCTCACTGCCTCCTGGAACTCTTTCAAATGCCACAGACAATTTGGCCCTCTCTGCTTTCCTGCAGACTCCATCCTCAAAAGCACCTGTTTTCGCTTTCGGCAACCTCCGGAGCAAAAAAGACAAACGTCCAGCTTTTGCTGCCACAGCAAAGGTACCAGCGGGGAAAAGTAATGCTGGTTCTCACTGCCTCCTGGAACTCTTTCAAATGCCACAGACAATTTGGCCCTCTCTGCTTTCCTGCAGACTCCATCCTTCAAAGCCCCTGTTTTCGCTTTTGGCAACCTCAGGAGCAAAAAAGACAAACGTCCAGCTTTTGCTGCCACAGCCAAGGTGCCAGCGGGGAAAAGTGATGCTGGTCCTCATTGCCTCCTGGAACCTCTTCAAATGCCCCAGACAATTTGGCCCTCTCTGCTTTCCTGCGGACTCCATCCTCAAAAGAACCTGTTTTCGCTTTCGGCAGACTCCGGAGCAAAAAAGAAAAACGTCCAGCTTTTGCTGCCACAGCAAAGGTTCCGGCGGGGAAAAGTAATGCTGGTTCTCACTGCCTCCTGGAACCTCTTCAAATGCCCCAGACAATTTAGCCCTCTCTGCTTTCCTGCGGACTCCATCCTCAAAAGCACCTGTTTTCGCTTTCGGCGGTGTTTGGAGCAAAAAAGACAAACGTCCAGCTTTTGCTGCCACAGCAAAGGTGCCAGCGGGGAAAAGTAATGCTGGTTCTCACTGCCTCCTGGAACCCTTTCAAATGCCCCAGACAATTTGGCCCTCTCTGCTTTCCTGCGGACTCCATCCTCAAAAGCACCTGTTTTCGCTTTCGGCAGCCTCCGGAGCAAAAAAGACAAACGTCCAGCTTTTGCTGCCACAGTAAAGGTGCCAGAGGAGAAATATGATGCTGGTCCTCACTGCCTCCTGGAACCTCTTCAAATACCCCAGACAATTTGGCCCTCTCTGCTTTCCTGCGGACTCCATCCTCAAAAGCACCTGTTTTCGCTTTCGGCAACCTCCGGAGCAAAAAAGACAAACGTCCAGCTTTTGCTGCCACAGCAAAGGTCCCAGCGGGGAAAAGTAATGCTGATTCTCACTGCCTCCTGGAACCCTTTCAAATGCCACAGACAATTTGGCCCTCTCTGCTTTCCTGCGGACTCCATCCTCAAAAGCACCTGTTTTCGCTTTCGGCAACCTCCGGAGCAAAAAAGACAAACGTCCAGCTTTTGCGGCCACAGCAAAGGTGCCAGCGGAGAAATATGATGCTGATCCTCACTGCCTCCTGGAACCTCTTCAAATGCCCCAGACAATTTGGCCCTCTCTGCTTTCCTGCGGACTCCATCCTCAAAAGCACCTGTTTTTGCTTTCGGCAACCTCCGGAGCAAAAAAGACAAACGTCCAGCTTTTGCTGCCACAGCAAAGGTGCCAGCGGGGAAAAGTGATGCTGGTCCTCATTGCCTCCTGGAACCTCTTCAAATGCACCAGACAATTTGGCCCTCTCTGCTTTCCTGCGGACTCCATCCTCAAAAGCACCTGTTTTCGCTTTCGGCGGTGTTTGGAGCAAAAAAGACAAACGTCCAGCTTTTGCTGCCACAGCAAAGGTGCCAGCAGGGAAAAGTAATGCTGGTTCTCACTGCCTCCTGGAACTCTTTCAAATGTCACAGACAATTTGGCCCTCTCTGCTTTCCTGCGGACTCCATCCTCAAAAGCCCCTGTTTTCGCTTTTGGCAACCTCAGGAGCAAAAAAGACAAACGTCCAGCTTTTGCTGCCACAGCAAAGGTGCCAGCGGGGAAAAGTGATGCTGGTCCTCATTGCCTCCTGGAACCTCTTCAAATGCCCCAGACAATTTGGCCCTCTCTGCTTTCCTGCGGACTCCATCCTCAAAAGAACCTGTTTTCGCTTTCGGCAGCCTCCGGAGCAAAAAAGACAAACGTCCAGCTTTTGCTGCCACAGCAAAGGTGCCGGCGGGGCAAAGTAATGCTGGTTCTCACTGCCTCCTGGAACCTCTTCAAATGTCCCAGACAATTTGGCCCTCTCTGCTTTCCTGCGGACTCCATCATCAAAAGCACCTGTTTTCGCTTTCGGCAACCTCCGGAGCAAAAAAGACAAACGTCCAGCTTTTGCTGCCACAGCAAAGGTGCCAGCGGGGAAAAGTGATGCTGGTCCTCATTGCCTCCTGGAACCTCTTCAAATGCACCAGACAATTTGGCCCTCTCTGATTTCCTGCGGACTCCATCCTCAAAAGCACCTGTTTTCGCTTTCGGCGGTGTTTGGAGCAAAAAAGACAAATGTCCAGATTTTGCTGCCACAGCAAAGGTGCCAGCGGGGAAAAGTGATGCTGGTCCTCATTGCCTCCTGGAACCTCTTCAAATGCCCCAGACAATTTGGCCCTCTCTCCTTTCCTGCAGACTCCATCCTCAAAAGCACCTGTTTTCGCTTTCGGCAGCCTCAGGAGCAAAAAAGAAAAACGTCCAGCTTTTGCTGCCACAGCAAAGTTGCCGGCGGGGAAAAGTAATGCTGGTTCTCACTGCCTCCTGGAACCTCTTCAAATGCCCCAGACAATTTGGCCCTCTCTGCTTTCCTGCGGACTCCATCCTCAAAAGCACCTGTTTTCTCTTTCGGCGGTGTTTGGAGCAAAAAAGACAAACGTCCAGCTTTTGCTGCCACAGCAAAGGTGCCAGCGGGGAAAAGTGATGCTGGTCCTCATTGCCTCCTGGAACCTCTTCAAATGCCCCAGACAATTTGGCCCTCTCTGCTTTCCTGCGGACTCCATCCTCAAAAGCACCTGTTTTCGCTTTCGGCAACCTCCGAAGCAAAAAAGACAAACGTCCAGCTTTTGCTGCCACAGAAAAGGTGTCAGCGGGGAAAAGTGATGCTGGTCCTCATTGCCTCCTGGAACCACTTCAAATGCCCCAGACAATTTGGCCCTCTCTCCTTTCCTGCAGACTCCATCCTCAAAAGCACCTGTTTTCGCTTTCGGCAGCCTCCAGAGCAAAAAAGAAAAACGTCCAGCTTTTGCTGCCACAGCAAAGGTGCCGGCGGGGAAAAGTAATGCTCGTTCTCACTGCCTCCTGGAACCTCTTCAAATGCCCCAGACAATTTGGCCCTCTCTGCTTTCCTGCGGACTCCATCCTCAAAAGCACCTGTTTTCTCTTTCGGCGGTGTTTGGAGCAAAAAAGACAAACGTCCAGCTTTTGCTGCCACAGCAAAGGTGCCAGCGGGGAAAAGTGATGCTGGTCCTCATTGCCTCCTGGAACCTCTTCAAATGCACCAGACAATTTGGCCCTCTCTGCTTTCCTGCGGACTACATCATCAAAAGCACCTGTTTTCGCTTTCGGCTGTGTTTGGAGCAAAAAAGACAAACGTCCAGCTTTTGCTGCCACAGCAAATTTCCAGCGGGGAAAAGTAATGCTGTTTCTCACTGCCTCCTGGAACTCTTTCAAATGCCACAGACAATTTGGCCCTCTCTGCTTTCCTGCAGACTCCATCCTCAAAAGCACCTGTTTTCGCTTTCGGCAACCTCCGGAGCAAAAAAGACAAACGTCCAGTTTTTGCTGCAACAGCAAAGGTGCCAGCGGGGAAAAGTAATGCTGGTTCTCACTGCCTCCTGGAACCCTTTCAAATGCCACAGACAATTTGGCTCTCTCTGCTTTCCTGCGAACTCCATCCTCAAAAGAAACTGTTTTCGCTTTCGGCAACCTCCGGAGCAAAACAGACAAATGTCCAGCTTTTGCTGCCACAGCAAAGGTGCCAGCGGGGAAAAGTAATGCTGGTTCTCACTGCCTCCTGGAACCCTTTCAAATGCCACAGACAATTTGGCCCTCTCTGCTTTCCTGCGGACTCCATCCTCAAAAGCACCTGTTTTCGCTTTCGGCAGCCTCCGGAGCAAAAAAGACAAACGTCCAGCTTTTGCTGCCACAGCAAAGGTGCCGGCGGGGAAAAGTAATGCTGGTTCTCACTGCCTCCTGGAACCTCTTCAAATGCCCCAGACAATTTGGCCCTCTCTGCTTTCCTGCGGACTCCATCATCAAAAGCACCTGTTTTCTCTTTCGGCGGTGTTTGGAGCAAAAAAGACAAACGTCCAGCTTTTGCTGCCACAGCAAAGGTGCCAGCGGAGAAAAATGATGCTGGTCCTCATTGCCTCCTGGAACCTCTTCAAATGCACCAGACAATTTGGCCCTCTCTGCTTTCCTGCGGACTCCATCCTCAAAAGCACCTGTTTTCGCTTTCGGCGGTGTTTGGAGCAAAAAAACAAACGTCCAGCTTTTGCTGCCACAGCAAAGGTGCCAGCGGGGAAAAGTAATGCTGGTTCTCACTGCCTCCTGGAACCCTTTCAAATGCCCCAGACAATTTGGCCCTCTCTGCTTTCCTGCGGACTCCATCCTCATAAGCACCTGTTTTCGCTTTCGGCAGCCTCCGGAGCAAAAAAGACAAACGTCCAGCTTTTGCTGCCACAGTAAAGGTGCCAGAGGAGAAATATGATGCTGGTACTCACTGCCTCCTGGAACCTCTTCAAATGCCCCAGACAATTTGGCCCTCTCTGCTTTCCTGCGGACTCCATCCTCAAAAGCACCTTTTTTCGCTTTCGGCAACCTCCGGAGCAAAAAAGACAAACGTCCAGCTTTTGCTGCCACAGCAAAGGTGCCAGCGGGGAAAAGTAATGCTGGTTCTCACTGCCTCCTGGAACCCTTTCAAATGCCACAGACAATTTGGCCCTCTCTGCTTTCCTGCGAACTCCATCCTCAAAAGCACCTGTTTTCGCTTTCGGCAACCTCCGGAGCAAAAAAGACAAACGTCCAGCTTTTGCTGCCACAGCAAAGGTGCCAGCGGGGAAAAGTAATGCTGGTTCTCACTGCCTCCTGGAACCCTTTCAAATGCCACAGACAATTTGGCCCTCTCTGCTTTCCTGCGGACTCCATCCTCAAAAGCACCTGTTTTCGCTTTCGGCAACCTCCGGAGCAAAAAAGACAAACGTCCAGCTTTTGCTGCCACAGCAAAGGTGCCAGCGGGGAAAAGTAATGCTGGTTCTCACTGCCTCCTGGAACCCTTTCAAATGCCACAGACAATTTGGCCCTCTCTGCTTTCCTGCGGACTCCATCCTCAAAAGCACCTGTTTTCGCTTTCGGCAACCTCCGGAGCAAAAAAGACAAACGTCCAGCTTTTGCTGCCACAGCAAAGGTGCCAGCGGGGAAAAGTGATGCTGGTCCTCATTGCCTCCTGGAACCTCTTCAAATGCCACAGACAATTTGGCCCTCTCTGCTTTCCTGCGGACTCCATCCTCAAAAGCACCTGTTTTCGCTTTCGGCGGTGTTTGGAGCAAAAAAGACAAACGTCCAGATTTTGCTGCCACAGCAAAGGTGCCAGCAGGGAAAAGTAATGCTGGTTCTCACTGCCTCCTGGAACCTCTTCAAATGCCCCAGACAATTTGGCCCTCTCTGCTTTCCTGCGGACTACATCATCAAAAGCAGCTGTTTTCGCTTTCGGCTGTGTTTGGAGCAAAAAAGACAAACGTCCAGCTTTTGCTGCCACAGCAAATTTCCAGCGGGGAAAAGTAATGCTGGTTCTCACTGCCTCCTGGAACCCTTTCAAATGCCACAGACAATTTGGCTCTCTCTGCTTTCCTGCGAACTCCATCCTCAAAAGAAACTGTTTTCGCTTTCGGCAACCTCCGGAGCAAAACAGACAAATGTCCAGCTTTTGCTGCCACAGCAAAGGTGCCAGCGGGGAAAAGTAATGCTGGTTCTCACTGCCTCCTGGAACCCTTTCAAATGCCACAGACAATTTGGCCCTCTCTGCTTTCCTGCGGACTCCATCCTCAAAAGCACCTGTTTTCGCTTTCGGCAGCCTCCGGAGCAAAAAAGACAAACGTCCAGCTTTTGCTGCCACAGCAAAGGTGCCGGCGGGGAAAAGTAATGCTGGTTCTCACTGCCTCCTGGAACCTCTTCAAATGCCCCAGACAATTTGGCCCTCTCTGCTTTCCTGCGGACTCCATCATCAAAAGCACCTGTTTTCTCTTTCGGCGGTGTTTGGAGCAAAAAAGACAAACGTCCAGCTTTTGCTGCCACAGCAAAGGTGCCAGCGGAGAAAAATGATGCTGGTCCTCATTGCCTCCTGGAACCTCTTCAAATGCACCAGACAATTTGGCCCTCTCTGCTTTCCTGCGGACTCCATCCTCAAAAGCACCTGTTTTCGCTTTCGGCGGTGTTTGGAGCAAAAAAGACAAACGTCCAGCTTTTGCTGCCACAGCAAAGGTGCCAGCGGGGAAAAGTAATGCTGGTTCTCACTGCCTCCTGGAACCCTTTCAAATGCCCCAGACAATTTGGCCCTCTCTGCTTTCCTGCGGACTCCATCCTCATAAGCACCTGTTTTCGCTTTCGGCAGCCTCCGGAGCAAAAAAGACAAACGTCCAGCTTTTGCTGCCACAGTAAAGATGCCAGAGGAGAAATATGATGCTGGTACTCACTGCCTCCTGGAACCTCTTCAAATGCCCCAGACAATTTGGCCCTCTCTGCTTTCCTGCGGACTCCATCCTCAAAAGCACCTTTTTTCGCTTTCGGCAACCTCCGGAGCAAAAAAGACAAACGTCCAGCTTTTGCTGCCACAGCAAAGGTGCCAGCGGGGAAAAGTAATGCTGGTTCTCACTGCCTCCTGGAACCCTTTCAAATGCCACAGACAATTTGGCCCTCTCTGCTTTCCTGCGAACTCCATCCTCAAAAGCACCTGTTTTCGCTTTCGGCAACCTCCGGAGCAAAAAAGACAAACGTCCAGCTTTTGCTGCCACAGCAAAGGTGCCAGCGGGGAAAAGTAATGCTGGTTCTCACTGCCTCCTGGAACCCTTTCAAATGCCACAGACAATTTGGCCCTCTCTGCTTTCCTGCGGACTCCATCCTCAAAAGCACCTGTTTTCGCTTTCGGCAACCTCCGGAGCAAAAAAGACAAACGTCCAGCTTTTGCTGCCACAGCAAAGGTGCCAGCGGGGAAAAGTAATGCTGGTTCTCACTGCCTCCTGGAACCCTTTCAAATGCCACAGACAATTTGGCCCTCTCTGCTTTCCTGCGGACTCCATCCTCAAAAGCACCTGTTTTCGCTTTCGGCAACCTCCGGAGCAAAAAAGACAAACGTCCAGCTTTTGCTGCCACAGCAAAGGTGCCAGCGGGGAAAAGTGATGCTGGTCCTCATTGCCTCCTGGAACCTCTTCAAATGCCACAGACAATTTGGCCCTCTCTGCTTTCCTGCGGACTCCATCCTCAAAAGCACCTGTTTTCGCTTTCGGCGGTGTTTGGAGCAAAAAAGACAAACGTCCAGATTTTGCTGCCACAGCAAAGGTGCCAGCAGGGAAAAGTAATGCTGGTTCTCACTGCCTCCTGGAACCTCTTCAAATGCCCCAGACAATTTGGCCCTCTCTGCTTTCCTGCGGACTACATCATCAAAAGCACCTGTTTTCGCTTTCGGCTGTGTTTGGAGCAAAAAAGACAAACGTCCAGCTTTTGCTGCCACAGCAAATTTCCAGCGGGGAAAAGTAATGCTGTTTCTCACTGCCTCCTGGAACTCTTTCAAATGCCACAGACAATTTGGCCCTCTCTGCTTTCCTGCAGACTCCATCCTCAAAAGCACCTGTTTTCGCTTTCGGCAACCTCCGGAGCAAAAAAGACAAACGTCCAGCTTTTGCTGCCACAGCAAAGGTGCCAGCGGAGAAATATGATGCTGGTCCTCACTGCCTCCTGGAACCTCTTCAAATGCCCCAGACAATTTGGCCCTCTCTGCTTTCCTGCGGACTCCATCATCAAAAGCACCTGTTTTCTCTTTCGGCGGTGTTTGGAGCAAAAAAGACAAACGTCCAGCTTTTGCTGCCACAGCAAAGGTGCCAGCGGGGAAAAGTGATGCTGGTTCTCACTGCCTCCTGGAACCCTTTCAAATGTCCCAGACAATTTGGCCCTCTCTGCTTTCCTGCGGACTCCATCCTCAAAAGCACCTGTTTTCGCTTTCGGCAGCCTCCGGAGCAAAAAAGAAAAACGTCCAGCTTTTGCTGCCACAGCAAAGGTGCCAGCGGGGAAAAGTAATGCTGGTTCTCACTGCCTCCTGGAACCTCTTCAAATGCCCCAGACAATTTGGCCCTCTCTGCTTTCCTGCGGACTCCATCATCAAAAGCACCTGTTTTCTCTTTCGGCGGTGTTTGGAGCAAAAAAGACAAACGTCCAGCTTTTGCTGCCACAGCAAAGGTGCCAGCGGGGAAAAGTGATGCTGGTCCTCATTGCCTCCTGGAACCTCTTCAAATGCCCCAGACAATTTGGCCCTCTCTGCTTTCCTGCGGACTCCATCCTCAAAAGCACCTGTTTTCGCTTTCGGCGGTGTTTGGAGCAAAAAAGACAAACGTCCAGCTTTTGCTGCCACAGCAAAGGTGCCAGCAGGGAAAAGTAATGCTGGTTCTCACTGCCTCCTGGAACTCTTTCAAATGCCACAGACAATTTGGCCCTCTCTGCTTTCCTGCGGACTCCATCCTCAAAAGCCCCTGTTTTCGCTTTTGGCAACCTCAGGAACAAAAAAGACAAACGTCCAGCTTTTGCTGCCACAGCAAAGGTGCCAGCGGGGAAAAGTGATGCTGGTCCTCATTGCCTCCTGGAACCTCTTCAAATGCCCCAGACAATTTGGCCCTCTCTGCTTTCCTGCTGACTCCATCCTCAAAAGAACCTGTTTTCGCTTTCGGCAGCCTCCGGAGCAAAAATGACAAACGTCCAGCTTTTGCTGCCACAGCAAAGGTGCCGGCGGGGAAAAGTAATGCTGGTTCTCACTGCCTCCTGGAACCTCTTCAAATGTCCCAGACAATTTGGCCCTCTCTGCTTTCCTGCGGACTCCATCATCAAAAGCACCTGTTTTCTCTTTCGGCGGTGTTTGGAGCAAAAAAGACAAACGTCCAGCTTTTCCTGCCACAGCAAAGGTGCCAGCGGGGAAAAGTGATGCTGGTCCTCATTGCCTCCTGGAACCTCTTCAAATGCCCCAGACAATTTGGCCCTCTCTGCTTCCCTGCGGACTCCATCCTCAAAAGAACCTGTTTTCGCTTTCGGCAGCCTCCGGAGCAAAAAAGACAAACGTCCATCTTTTGCTGCCACAGCAAAGGTGCCGGCGGGGAAAAGTAATGCTGGTTCTCACTGCCTCCTGGAACCTCTTCAAATGTCCCAGACAATTTGGCCCTCTCTGCTTTCCTGCGGACTCCATCATCAAAAGCACCTGTTTTCTCTTTCGGCGGTGTTTGGAGCAAAAAAGACAAACGTCCAGCTTTTGCTGCCACAGCAAAGGTGCCAGCGGAGAAAAATGATGCTGGTCCTCATTGCCTCCTGGAACCTCTTCAAATGCACCAGACAATTTGGCCCTCTCTGCTTTCCTGTGGACTCCATCATCAAAAGCACCTGTTTTCGCTTTCGGCGGTGTTTGGAGCAAAAAAGACAAACGTCCAGCTTTTGCTGCCACAGCAAAGGTGCCAGCAGGGAAAAGTAATGCTGGTTCTCACTGCCTCCTGGAACCCTTTCAAATGCCACAGACAATTTGGCCCTCTCTGCTTTCCTGCGGACTCCATCCTCAAAAGCACCTGTTTTCGCTTTCGGCAGCCTCCGGAGCAAAAAAGACAAACGTCCAGCTTTTGCTGCCACAGTAAAGGTGCCAGAGGAGAAATATGATGCTGGTCCTCACTGCCTCCTGGAACCTCTTACAATGCCCCAGACAATTTGGCCCTCTCTGCTTTCCTGCGGACTCCATCCTCAAAAGCACCTGTTTTCGCTTTCGGCGGTGTTTGGAGCAAAAAAGACAAACGTCCAGCTTTTGCTGCCACAGCAAAGGTGCCAGCGGGGAAAAGTAATGCTGGTTCTCACTGCCTCCTGGAACCCTTTCAAATGCCACAGACAATTTGGCCCTCTCTGCTTTCCTGCGAACTCCATCATCAAAAGCACCTGTTTTCTCTTTCGGCGGTGTTTGGAGCAAAAAAGACAAACGTCCAGCTTTTGCTGCCACAGCAAAGGTGCCAGCGGGGAAAAGTGATGCTGGTTCTCACTGCCTCCTGGAACCCTTTCAAATGCCACAGACAATTTGGCCCTCTCTGCTTTCCTGCGGACTCCATCCTCAAAAGCACCTGTTTTCGCTTTCGGCAACCTCCGGAGCAAAAAAGAAAAACGTCCAGCTTTTGCTGCCACAGCAAAGGTGCCGGCGGGGAAAAGTAATGCTGGTTCTCACTGCCTCCTGGAACCTCTTCAAATGCCCCAGACAATTTGGCCCTCTCTGCTTTCCTGCGGACTCCATCATCAAAAGCACCTGTTTTCTCTTTCGGCGGTGTTTGGAGCAAAAAAGACAAACGTCCAGCTTTTGCTGCCACAGCAAAGGTGCCAGCGGGGAAAAGTGATGCTGGTCCTCATTGCCTCCTGGAACCTCTTCAAATGCACCAGACAATTTGGCCCTCTCTGCTTTCCTGCGGACTCCATCCTCAAAAGCACCTGTTTTCGCTTTCGGCGGTGTTTGGAGCAAAAAAGACAAACGTCCAGCTTTTGCTGCCACAGCAAAGGTGCCGGCGGGGAAAAGTAATGCTGGTTCTCACTGCCTCCCGGAACCTCTTCAAATGCCACAGACAATTTGGCCCTCTCTGCTTTCCTGCGGACTCCATCCTCAAAAGCACCTGTTTTCGCTTTCGGCGGTGTTTGGAGCAAAAAAGACAAACGTCCAGCTTTTGCTGCCACAGCAAAGGTACCAGCAGGGAAAAGTAATGCTGGTTCTCACTGCCTCCTGGAACCCTTTCAAATGCCACAGACAATTTGGCCCTCTCTGCTTTCCTGCGGACTCCATCCTCAAAAGCACCTGTTTTCGCTTTCGGCAGCCTCAGGAGCAAAAAAGAAAAACGTCCAGCTTTTGCTGCCACAGCAAAGGTGCCGGCGGGGAAAAGTAATGCTGGTTCTCACTGCCTCCTGGAACCTCTTCAAATGCCCCAGAAAATTTGGCCCTCTCTGCTTTCCTGCGGACTCCATCCTCAAAAGCACCTGTTTTCTCTTTCGGCGGTGTTTGGAGCAAAAAAGACAAACGTCCAGCTTTTGCTGCCACAGCAAAGGTGCCAGCGGGGAAAAGTGATGCTGGTCCTCATTGCCTCCTGGAACCTCTTCAAATGCACCAGACAATTTGGCCCTCTCTGCTTTCCTGCGGACTCCATCCTCAAAAGAACCTGTTTTCGCTTTCGGCAACCTCCGGAGCAAAAAAGACAAACGTCCAGCTTTTGCTGCCACAGCAAAGGTGCCAGCGGGGAAATATAATGCTGGTTCTCACTGCCTCCTGGAACCCTTTCAAATGCCCCAGACAATTTGGCCCTCTCTGCTTTCCTGCGGACTCCATCCTCAAAAGCACCTGTTTTCGCTTTCGGCAGCCTCCGGAGCAAAAAAGACAAACGTCCAGCTTTTGCTGCCACAGCAAAGGTGCCAGCGGGGAAAAGTGATGCTGGTCCTCATTGCCTCCTGGAACCTCTTCAAATGCCACAGACAATTTGGCCCTCTCTGCTTTCCTGCGGACTCCATCCTCAAAAGAACCTGTTTTCGCTTTCGGCAGCCTCCGGAGCAAAAAAGACAAACGTCCAGCTTTTGCTGCCACAGCAAAGGTGCCAGCGGGGAAAAGTAATGCTGGTTCTCACTGCCTCCCGGAACCTCTTCAAATGCCACAGACAATTTGGCCCTCTCTGCTTTCCTGCGGACTCCATCCTCAAAAGCACCTGTTTTCGCTTTCGGCAACCTCAGGAGCAAAAAAGAAAAACGTCCAGCTTTTGCTGCCACAGCAAAGGTGCCAGCAGGGAAAAGTAATGCTGGTTCTCACTGCCTCCTGGAACCCTTTCAAATGCCCCAGACAATTTGGCCCTCTCTGCTTTCCTGCGGACTCCATCCTCAAAAGCACCTGTTTTCTCTTTCGGCGGTCTTTGGAGCAAAAAAGACAAACGTCCAGCTTTTGCTGCCACAGCAAAGGTGCCAGCGGGGAAAAGTGATGCTGGTCCTCATTGCCTCCTGGAACCTCTTCAAATGCACCAGACAATTTGGCCCTCTCTGCTTTCCTGCGGACTCCATCCTCAAAAGAACCTGTTTTCGCTTTCGGCAACCTCAGGAGCAAAAAAGACAAACGTCCAGCTTTTGCTGCCACAGCAAAGGTGCCAGCGGGGAAAAGTAATGCTGGTTCTCACTGCCTCCTGGAACCCTTTCAAATGCCCCAGACAATTTGGCCCTCTCTGCTTTCCTGCGGACTCCATCCTCAAAAGCACCTGTTTTCGCTTTCGGCAGCCTCCGGAGCAAAAAAGACAAACGTCCAGCTTTTGCTGCCACAGTAAAGGTGCCAGAGGAGAAATATGATGCTGGTCCTCACTGCCTCCTGGAACCTCTTCAAATGCCCCAGACAATTTGGCCCTCTCTGCTTTCCTGCGGACTCCATCCTCAAAACCACCTGTTTTCGCTTTCGGCAACCTCCGGAGCAAAACAGACAAACGTCCAGCTTTTGCTGCCACAGCAAAGGTGCCAGCGGGGAAAAGTAATGCTGGTTCTCACTGCCTCCTGGAACCCTTTCAAATGCCACAGACAATTTGGCCCTCTCTGCTTTCCTGCGGACTCCATCCTCAAAAGCACCTGTTTTCGCTTTCGGCAACCTCCGGAGCAAAAAAGACAAACGTCCAGCTTTTGCTGCCACAGCAAAGGTGCCAGCGGGGAAAAGTGATGCTGGTTCTCACTGCCTCCTGGAACCCTTTCAAATGCCACAGACAATTTGGCCCTCTCTGCTTTCCTGCGGACTCCATCCTCAAAAGCACCTGTTTTCGCTTTCGGCGGTGTTTGGAGCAAAAAAGACAAACGTCCAGCTTTTGCTGCCACAGCAAAGGTGCCAGCGGGGAAAAGTAATGCTGGTTCTCACTGCCTCCTGGAACTCTTTCAAATGTCACAGACAATTTGGCCCTCTCTGCTTTCCTGCGGACTCCATCCTCAAAAGCCCCTGTTTTCGCTTTTGGCAACCTCAGGAGCAAAAAAGACAAACGTCCAGCTTTTGCTGCCACAGCAAAGGTGCCAGCGGGGAAAAGTGATGCTGGTCCTCATTGCCTCCTGGAACCTCTTCAAATGCACCAGACAATTTGGCCCTCTCTGCTTTCCTGCGGACTCCATCCTCAAAAGAACCTGTTTTCGCTTTCGGCAGCCTCCGGAGCAAAAAAGACAAACGTCCAGCTTTTGCTGCCACAGCAAAGGTGCCAGCGGGGAAAAGTAATGCTGGTTCTCACTGCCTCCCGGAACCTCTTCAAATGCCACAGACAATTTGGCCCTCTCTGCTTTCCTGCGGACTCCATCCTCAAAAGCACCTGTTTTCGCTTTCGGCAACCTCAGGAGCAAAAAAGAAAAACGTCCAGCTTTTGCTGCCACAGCAAAGGTGCCAGCAGGGAAAAGTAATGCTGGTTCTCACTGCCTCCTGGAACCCTTTCAAATGCCCCAGACAATTTGGCCCTCTCTGCTTTCCTGCGGACTCCATCCTCAAAAGCACCTGTTTTCTCTTTCGGCGGTGTTTGGAGCAAAAAAGACAAACGTCCAGCTTTTGCTGCCACAGCAAAGGTGCCAGCGGGGAAAAGTGATGCTGGTCCTCATTGCCTCCTGGAACCTCTTCAAATGCACCAGACAATTTGGCCCTCTCTGCTTTCCTGCGGACTCCATCCTCAAAAGAACCTGTTTTCGCTTTCGGCAACCTCCGGAGCAAAAAAGACAAACGTCCAGCTTTTGCTGCCACAGCAAAGGTGCCAGCGGGGAAAAGTAATGCTGGTTCTCACTGCCTCCTGGAACCCTTTCAAATGCCCCAGACAATTTGGCCCTCTCTGCTTTCCTGCGGACTCCATCCTCAAAAGCACCTGTTTTCGCTTTCGGCAGCCTCCGGAGCAAAAAAGACAAACGTCCAGCTTTTGCTGCCACAGTAAAGGTGCCAGAGGAGAAATATGATGCTGGTCCTCACTGCCTCCTGGAACCTCTTCAAATGCCCCAGACAATTTGGCCCTCTCTGCTTTCCTGCGGACTCCATCCTCAAAAGCACCTGTTTTCGCTTTCGGCAACCTCCGGAGCAAAACAGACAAACGTCCAGCTTTTGCTGCCACAGCAAAGGTGCCAGCGGGGAAAAGTAATGCTGGTTCTCACTGCCTCCTGGAACCCTTTCAAATGCCACAGACAATTTGGCCCTCTCTGCTTTCCTGCGGACTCCATCCTCAAAAGCACCTGTTTTCGCTTTCGGCAACCTCCGGAGCAAAAAAGACAAACGTCCAGCTTTTGCTGCCACAGCAAAGGTGCCAGCGGGGAAAAGTGATGCTGGTTCTCACTGCCTCCTGGAACCCTTTCAAATGCCACAGACAATTTGGCCCTCTCTGCTTTCCTGCAGACTCCATCCTCAAAAGCACCTGTTTTCGCTTTCGGCTCCCTCCGGAGCAAAAAAGACAAACGTCCAGCTTTTGCTGCCACAGCAAAGGTGCCAGCGGGGAAAAGTAATGCTGGTTCTCACTGCCTCCTGGAACCTCTTCAAATGCCCCAGACAATTTGGCCCTCTCTGCTTTCCTGCGGACTCCATCATCAAAAGCACCTGTTTTCTCTTTCGGCGGTGTTTGGAGCAAAAAAGACAAACGTCCAGCTTTTGCTGCCACAGCAAAGGTGCCAGCGGGGAAAAGTGATGCTGGTCCTCATTGCCTCCTGGAACCTCTTCAAATGCACCAGACAATTTGGCCCTCTCTGCTTTCCTGCGGACTCCATCCTCAAAAGCACCTGTTTTCGCTTTCGGCGGTGTTTGGAGCAAAAAAGACAAACGTCCAGCTTTTGCTGCCACAGCAAAGGTGCCAGCAGGGAAAAGTAATGCTGGTTCTCACTGCCTCCTGGAACTCTTTCAAATGTCACAGACAATTTGGCCCTCTCTGATTTCCTGCGGACTCCATCCTCAAAAGCCCCTGTTTTCGCTTTTGGCAACCTCAGGAGCAAAAAAGACAAACGTCCAGCTTTTGCTGCCACAGCAAAGGTGCCAGCGGGGAAAAGTGATGCTGGTCCTCATTGCCTCCTGGAACCTCTTCAAATGCACCAGACAATTTGGCCCTCTCTGCTTTCCTGCGGACTCCATCCTCAAAAGAACCTGTTTTCGCTTTCGGCAGCCTCCGGAGCAAAAAAGACAAACGTCCAGCTTTTGCTGCCACAGCAAAGTTGCCGGCGGGGAAAAGTAATGCTGGTTCTCACTGCCTCCTGGAACCTCTTCAAATGTCCCAGACAATTTGGCCCTCTCTGCTTTCCTGCGGACTCCATCATCAAAAGCACCTGTTTTCTCTTTCGACTGTGTTTGGAGCAAAAAAGACAAACGTCCAGCTTTTGCTGCCACAGCAAAGGTGCCAGCGGAGAAAAATGATGCTGGTCCTCATTGCCTCCTGGAACCTCTTCAAATGCACCAGACAATTTGGCCCTCTCTGCTTTCCTGCGGACTCCATCATCAAAAGCACCTGTTTTCGCTTTCGGCGGTGTTTGGAGCAAAAAAGACAAACGTCCAGCTTTTGCTGCCACAGCAAAGGTGCCAGCAGGGAAAAGTAATGCTGGTTCTCACTGCCTCCTGGAACCCTTTCAAATGCCATGGACAATTTGGCCCTCTCTGCTTTCCTGCGGACTCCATCCTCAAAAGCACCTGTTTTCGCTTTTGGTAACCTCCGGAGCAAAAAAGACAAACGTCCAGCTTTTGCTGCCACAGTAAAGGTGCCAGAGGAGAAATATGATGCTGGTCCTCACTGCCTCCTGGAACCTCTTCAAATGCCCCAGACAATTTGGCCCTCTCTGCTTTCCTGCGGACTCCATCCTCAAAAGCACCTGTTTTCGCTTTCGGCAACCTCCGGAGCAAAAAAGACAAACGTCCAGCTTTTGCTGCCACAGCAAAGGTGCCAGCGGGGAAAAGTAATGCTGGTTCTCACTGCCTCCTGGAACCCTTTCAAATGCCACAGACAATTTGGCCCTCTCTGCTTTCCTGCGAACTCCATCCTCAAAAGCACCTGTTTTCGCTTTCGGCAACCTCCGGAGCAAAAAAGACAAACGTCCAGCTTTTGCTGCAACAGCAAAGGTGCCAGCGGGGAAAAGTAATGCTGGTTCTCACTGCCTCCTGGAACCCTTTCAAATGCCACAGACAATTTGGCCCTCTCTGCTTTCCTGCGGACTCCATCCTCAAAAGCACCTGTTTTCGCTTTCGGCAACCTCCGGAGCAAAAAAGACAAACGTCCAGCTTTTGCTGCCACAGCAAAGGTGCCAGCGGGGAAAAGTGATGCTGGTCCTCATTGCCTCCTGGAACCTCTTCAAATGCACCAGACAATTTGGCCCTCTCTGCTTTCCTGCGGACTCCATCCTCAAAAGCACCTGTTTTCGCTTTCGGCGGTGTTTGGAGCAAAAAAGACAAACGTCCAGCTTTTGCTGCCACAGCAAAGGTGCCAGCAGGGAAAAGTAATGCTGGTTCTCACTGCCTCCTGGAACCTCTTCAAATGCCCCAGAAAATTTGGCCCTCTCTGCTTTCCTGCGGACTCCATCATCAAAAGCACCTGTTTTCTCTTTCGGCGGTGTTTGGAGCAAAAAAGACAAACGTCCAGCTTTTGCTGCCGCAGCAAATTTCCAGCGGGGAAAAGTAATGCTGTTTCTCACTGTCTCCTGGAACTCTTTCAAATGCCACAGACAATTTGGCCCTCTCTGCTTTCCTGCAGACTCCATCCTCAAAAGCACCTGTTTTCGCTTTCGGCAACCTCCGGAGCAAAAAAGACAAACGTCCAGCTTTTGCTGCCACAGCAAAGGTGCCAGCGGGGAAAAGTAATGCTGGTTCTCACTGCCTCCTGGAACCTCTTCAAATGCCCCAGACAATTTGGCTCTCTCTGCTTTCCTGCGGACTCCATCATCAAAAGCACCTGTTTTCGCTTTCGGCGGTGTTTGGAGCAAAAAAGACAAACGTCCAGCTTTTGCTGCCACAGCAAAGGTGCCAGCGGGGAAAAGTAATGCTGGTTCTCACTGCCTCCTGGAACCCTTTCAAATGCCCCAGACAATTTGGCCCTCTCTGCTTTCCTGCGGACTCTATCCTCAAAAGCACCTGTTTTCACTTTCGGCGCCCTCCGGTGGTAAAAAGATAAACGTCTAGCTTTTGCTGCCACAGCAAAGGTGCCAGCGGGGAAAAGTAATGCTGGTTCTCACTGCCTCCTGGAACCCTTTCAAATGCCACAGACAATTTGGCCCTCTCTGCTTTCCTGCGGACTCCATCCTCAAAAGAGCCTATTTTCGCTTTCGGCAACCTCCGGAGCAAAAAAGACAAACGTCCAGCTTTTGCTGCCACAGCAAAGGTGCCAGCGGGGAAAAGTAATGCTGGTTCTCACTGCCTCCTGGAACCCTTTCAAATGCCACAGACAATTTGGCCCTCTCTGCTTTCCTGCGGACTCCATCCTCAAAAGCACCTGTTTTCGCTTTCGGCAGCCTCCGGAGCAAAAAAGACAAACGTCCAGCTTTTGCTGCCACAACAAAGGTGTCAGCGGGGAAATATGATGCTGGTCCTCATTTCCTCCTGGAACCTCTTCAAATGCCCCAGACAATTTGGCCCTCTCTGCTTTCCTGCGGACTCCATCCTCAAAAGCACCTGTTTTCGCTTTCGGCAACCTCCGGAGCAAAAAAGACAAACGTCCAGCTTTTGCTGCCACAGCAAAGGTGCCAGCGGGGAAAAGTGATGCTGGTCCTCATTACCTCCTGGAACCTCTTCAAATGCCACAGACAATTTGGCCCTCTCTGCTTTCCTGCGGACTCCATCCTCAAAAGAACCTGTTTTCGCTTTCGGCAGCCTCCGGAGCAAAAAAGACAAACGTCCAGCTTTTGCTGCCACAGCAAAGGTTCCGGCGGGGAAAAGTAATGCTGGTTCTCACTGCCTCCTGGAACCTCTTCAAATGCCCCAGACAATTTGGCCCTCTCTGCTTTCCTGCGGACTCCATAATCAAAAGCACCTGTTTTCTCTTTCGGCGGTGTTTGGAGCAAAAAAGACAAACGTCCAGCTTTTGCTGCCACAGCAAAGGTGCCAGCGGGGAAAAGTAATGCTGGTTCTCACTGCCTCCTGGAACCTCTTCAAATGCCCCAGAAAATTTGGCCCTCTCTGCTTTCCTGCGGACTCCATCATCAAAAGCACCTGTTTTCGCTTTCGGCGGTGTTTGGAGCAAAAAAGACAAACGTCCAGCTTTTGCTGCCGCAGCAAATTTCCAGCGGGGAAAAGTAATGCTGTTTCTCACTGTCTCCTGGAACTCTTTCAAATGCCACAGACAATTTGGCCCTCTCTGCTTTCCTGCAGACTCCATCCTCAAAAACACCTGTTTTCGCTTTCGGCAACCTCCGGAGCAAAAAAGACAAACGTCCAGCTTTTGCTGCCACAGCAAAGGTGCCAGCGGGGAAAAGTAATGCTGGTTCTCACTGCCTCCTGGAACCTCTTCAAATGCCCCAGACAATTTGGCTCTCTCTGCTTTCCTGCGGACTCCATCATCAAAAGCACCTGTTTTCGCTTTCGGCGGTGTTTGGAGCAAAAAAGACAAACGTCCAGCTTTTGCTGCCACAGCAAAGGTGCCAGCGGGGAAAAGTAATGCTGGTTCTCACTGCCTCCTGGAACCCTTTCAAATGCCCCAGACAATTTGGCCCTCTCTGCTTTCCTGCGGACTCTATCCTCAAAAGCACCTGTTTTCACTTTCGGCGCCCTCCGGTGGTAAAAAGATAAACGTCTAGCTTTTGCTGCCACAGCAAAGGTGCCAGCGGGGAAAAGTAATGCTGGTTCTCACTGCCTCCTGGAACCCTTTCAAATGCCACAGACAATTTGGCCCTCTCTGCTTTCCTGCGGACTCCATCCTCAAAAGCACCTGTTTTCGCTTTCGGCAACCTCCGGAGCAAAAAAGACAAACGTCCAGCTTTTGCTGCCACAGCAAAGGTGCCAGCGGGGAAAAGTAATGCTGGTTCTCACTGCCTCCTGGAACCCTTTCAAATGCCACAGACAATTTGGCCCTCTCTGCTTTCCTGCGGACTCCATCCTCAAAAGCACCTGTTTTCGCTTTCGGCAGCCTCCGGAGCAAAAAAGACAAACGTCCAGCTTTTGCTGCCACAACAAAGGTGTCTACGGGGAAATATGATGCTGGTCCTCATTTCCTCCTGGAACCTCTTCAAATGCCCCAGACAATTTGGCCCTCTCTGCTTTCCTGCGGACTCCATCCTCAAAAGCACCTGTTTTCGCTTTCGGCAACCTCCGGAGCAAAAAAGACAAACGTCCAGCTTTTGCTGCCACAGCAAAGGTGCCAGCGGGGAAAAGTGATGCTGGTCCTCATTACCTCCTGGAACCTCTTCAAATGCCACAGACAATTTGGCCCTCTCTGCTTTCCTGCGGACTCCATCCTCAAAAGAACCTGTTTTCGCTTTCGGCAGCCTCCGGAGCAAAAAAGACAAACGTCCAGCTTTTGCTGCCACAGCAAAGGTTCCGGCGGGGAAAAGTAATGCTGGTTCTCACTGCCTCCTGGAACCTCTTCAAATGCCCCAGACAATTTGGCCCTCTCTGCTTTCCTGCGGACTCCATAATCAAAAGCACCTGTTTTCTCTTTCGGCGGTGTTTGGAGCAAAAAAGACAAACGTCCAGCTTTTGCTGCCACAGCAAAGGTGCCAGCGGGGAAAAGTAATGCTGGTTCTCACTGCCTCCTGGAACCCTTTCAAATGCACCAGACAATTTGGCCCTCTCTGCTTTCCTGCGGACTCCATCCTCAAAAGCACCTGTTTTCGCTTTCGGCGGTGTTTGGAGCAAAAAAGACAAACTTCCAGCTTTTGCTGCCTCAGCAAAGGTGCCAGCGGGGAAAACTAATGCTGGTTCTCACTGCCTCCTGGAACCTCTTCAAATGCCCCAGACAATTTGGCCCTCTCTGCTTTCCTGCGGACTCCATCATCAAAAGCACCTGTTTTCGCTTTCGGCGGTGTTTGGAGGAAAAAAGACAAACGTCCAGCTTTTGCTGCCGCAGCAAATTTCCAGCGGGGAAAAGTAATGCTGTTTCTCACTGCCTCCTGGAACTCTTTCAAATGCCACAGACAATTTGGCCCTCTCTGCTTTCCTGCAGACTCCATCCTCAAAAGCACCTGTTTTCGCTTTCGGCAACCTCCGGAGCAAAAAAGACAAACGTCCAGCTTTTGCTGCCACAGCAAAGGTGCCAGCGGGGAAAAGTAATGCTGGTTCTCACTGCCTCCTGGAACCCTTTCAAATGCCCCAGACAATTTGGCCCTCTCTGCTTTCCTGCGGACTCCATCCTCAAAAGCACCTGTTTTCGCTTTCGGCAACCTCCGGAGCAAAAAAGACAAACGTCCAGCTTTTGCTGCCACAGCAAAGGTGCCAGCGGGGAAAAGTGATGCTGGTCCTCATTGCCTCCTGGAACCTCTTCAAATGCCCCAGACAATTTGGCCCTCTCTGCTTTCCTGCGGACTCCATCCTCAAAAGCACCTGTTTTCGCTTTCGGCAACCTCCGGAGCAAAAAAGAAAAAACGTCCAGCTTTTGCTGCCACAGCAAAGGTGCCAGCGGGGAAAAGTGATGCTGGTCCTCATTGCCTCCTGGAACCTCTTCAAATGCCACAGACAATTTGGCCCTCTCTGCTTTCCTGCGGACTCCATCCTCAAAAGCACCTGTTTTCGCTTCCGGCAGCCTCCGGAGCAAAAAAGACAAACGTCCAGCTTTTGCTGCCACAGCAAAGGTTCGGGCGGGGAAAAGTAATGCTGGTTCTCACTGCCTCCTGGAACCTCTTCAAATGCCCCATACAATTTGGCCCTCTCTGCTTTCCTGCGGACTCCATAATCAAAAGCACCTGTTTTCTCTTTCGGCGGTGTTTGGAGCAAAAAAGACAAACGTCCAGCTTTTGCTGCCACAGCAAAGGTGCCAGCGGGGAAAAGTAATGCTGGTTCTCACTGCCTCCTGGAACCCTTTCAAATGCTACAGACAATTTGGCCCTCTCTGCTTTCCTGCGGACTCCATCCTCAAAAGCACCTGTTTTCGCTTTCGGCAACCTCCGGAGCAAAAAAGACAAACGTCCAGCTTTTGCTGCCACAGCAAAGGTGCCAGCGGGGAAAAGTAATGCTGGTTCTCACTGCCTCCTGGAACCCTTTCAAATGCCACAGACAATTTGGCCCTCTCTGCTTTCCTGCGGACTCTATCCTCAAAAGTGCCTTTTTTCACTTTCGGCAACCTCAGGAGCAAAAAAGACAAACGTCCAGCTTTTGCTGCCACAGCAAAGGTGCCAGCGGGGAAAAGTAATGCTGGTTCTCACTGCCTCCTGGAACCCTTTCAAATGCCACAGACAATTTGGCCCTCTCTGCTTTCCTGCGGACTCCATCCTCAAAAGAACCTGTTTTCGCTTTCGGCAGCCTCCGGAGCAAAAAAGACAAACGTCCAGCTTTTGCTGCCACAGCAAAGGTGCCAGCAGGGAAAAGTAATGCTGGTTCTCACTGCCTCCTGGAACCTCTTCAAATGCCCCAGACAATTTGGCCCTCTCTGCTTTCCTGCGGACTCCATCCTTAAAAGCACCTTTTTTCGCTTTCGGCAACCTCCGGAGCAAAAAAGACAAACGTCCAGCTTTTGCTGCCACAGCAAAGGTGCCAGCGGGGAAATATGATGCTGGTCCTCACTGCCTCCTGGAACCCTCTCAAATGCCCCAGACAATTTGGCCCTCTCTGCTTTCCTGCCGACTCTATCCTCAAAAGCACCTGTTTTCGCTTTCGGCGCCCTCCGGTGGTAAAAAGACAAACGTCCAGCTTTTGCTGCCACAGCAAAGGTGCCAGCGGGGAAAAGTAATGCTGGTTCTCACTGCCTCCTGGAACCCTTTCAAATGCCACAGACAATTTGGCCATCTCTGCTTTCCTGCGGACTCCATCCTCAAAAGAGCCTATTTTCGCTTTCGGCAACCTCCGGAGCAAAAAAGACAAACGTCCAGCTTTTGCTGCCACAGCAAAGGTGCCAGCGGGGAAAAGTAATGCTGGTTCTCACTGCCTCCTGGAACCCTTTCAAATGCCACAGACAATTTGGCCCTCTCTGCTTTCCTGCGGACTCCATCCTCAAAAGCACCTGTTTTCGCTTTCGGCAGCCTCCGGAGCAAAAAAGACAAACGTCCAGCTTTTGCTGCCACAGCAAAGGTGCCAGCGGGGAAATATGATGCTGGTCCTCATTGCCTCCTGGAACCTCTTCAAATGCCCCAGACAATTTGGCCCTCTCTGCTTTCCTGCGGACTGCATCCTCAAAAGCACCTGTTTTCACTTTCGGCAACATCCGGAGCAAAAAAGACAAACGTCCAGCTTTTGCTGCCACAGCAAAGGTGCCAGCGGGGAAAAGTGATGCTGGTCCTCATTGCCTCCTGGAACCTCTTCAAATGCACCAGACAATTTGGCCCTCTCTGCTTTCCTGCGGACTCCATCCTCAAAAGCACCTGTTTTCGCTTTCGGCAACCTCCGGAGCAAAAAAGACAAACGTCCAGCTTTTGCTGCCACAGCAAAGGTGCCAGCGGGGAAAAGTAATGCTGGTTCTCACTGCCTCCTGGAACCCTTTCAAATGCCACAGACAATTTGGCCCTCTCTGCTTTCCTGCGGACTCCATCCTCAAAAGCACCTGTTTTCGCTTTCGGCAGCCTCCGGAGCAAAAAAGACAAACGTCCAGCTTTTGCTGCCACAGCAAAGGTGCCAGCGGGGAAAAGTGATGCTGGTCCTCATTGCCTCCTGGAACCTCTTTAAATGCACCAGACAATTTGGCCCTCTCTGCTTTCCTGCGGACTCCATCCTCAAAAGCACCTGTTTTCGCTTTCGGCAACCTCCGGAGCAAAAAAGACAAACGTCCAGCTTTTGCTGCCACAGCAAAGGTGCCAGCGGGGAAAAGTAATGCTGGTTCTCACTGCCTCCTGGAACCCTTTCAAATGCCACAGACAATTTGGCCCTCTCTGCTTTCCTGCAGACTCCATCCTCAAAAGCACCTGTTTTCGCTTTCGGCAGCCTCCGGAGCAAAAAAGACAAACGTCCAGCTTTTGCTGCCACAGCAAAGGTTCCGGCGGGGAAAAGTAATGCTGGTTCTCACTGCCTCCTGGAACCTCTTCAAATGCCCCAGACAATTTGGCCCTCTCTGCTTTCCTGCGGACTCCATAATCAAAAGCACCTGTTTTCTCTTTCGGCGGTGTTTGGAGCAAAAAAGACAAACGTCCAGCTTTTGCTGCCACAGCAAAGGTGCCAGCGGGGAAAAGTAATGCTGGTTCTCACTGCCTCCTGGAACCCTTTCAAATGCCCCAGACAATTTGGCCCTCTCTGCTTTCCTGCGGACTCCATCCTCAAAAGCACCTGTTTTCGCTTTCGGCAACCTCCGGAGCAAAAAAGACAAACGTCCAGCTTTTGCTGCCACAGCAAAGGTGCCAGCGGGGAAAAGTAATGCTGGTTCTCACTGCCTCCTGGAACCCTTTCAAATGCCACAGACAATTTGGCCGTCTCTGCTTTCCTGCGGACTCTATCCTCAAAAGTGCCTTTTTTCACTTTCGGCGCCCTCCGGTGGTAAAAAGACAAATGTCCAGCTTTTGCTGCCACAGCAAAGGTGCCAGCGAGGAAAAGTAATGCTGGTTCTCACTGCCTCCTGGAACCCTTTCAAATGCCACAGACAATTTGGCCCTCTCTGCTTTCCTGCGGACTCCATCCTCAAAAGAACCTGTTTTCGCTTTCGGCAGCCTCCGGAGCAAAAAAGACAAACGTCCAGCTTTTGCTGCCACAGCAAAGCTGCCAGCAGGGAAAAGTAATGCTGGTCCTCACTGCCTCCTGGAACCTCTTCAAATGCCCCAGACAATTTGGCCCTCTCTGCTTTCCTGCGGACTCCATCCTCAAAAGCACCTTTTTTCGCTTTCGGCAACCTCCGGAGCAAAAAAGACAAACGTCCTGCTTTTGCTGCCACAGCAAAGGTGCCAGCGGGGAAATATGATGCTGGTCCTCACTGCCTCCTGGAACCCTCTCAAATGCCCCAGACAATGTGGCCCTCTCTGCTTTCCTGCCGACTCCATAATCAAAAGCACCTGTTTTCTCTTTCGGCGGTGTTTGGAGCAAAAAAGACAAACGTCCAGCTTTTGCTGCCACAGCAAAGGTGCCAGCGGGGAAAAGTAATGCTGGTTCTCACTGCCTCCTGGAACCCTTTCAAATGCTACAGACAATTTGGCCCTCTCTGCTTTCCTGCGGACTCCATCCTCAAAAGCACCTGTTTTCGCTTTCGGCAACCTCCGGAGCAAAAAAGACAAACGTCCAGCTTTTGCTGCCACAGCAAAGGTGCCAGCGGGGAAAAGTAATGCTGGTTCTCACTGCCTCCTGGAACCCTTTCAAATGCCACAGACAATTTGGCCCTCTCTGCTTTCCTGCGGACTCCATCCTCAAAAGCACCTGTTTTCGCTTTCGGCAGCCTCCGGAGCAAAAAAGACAAACGTCCAGCTTTTGCTGCCACAGCAAAGGTGCCGGCGGGGAAAAGTAATGCTGGTTCTCACTGCCTCCTGGAACCTCTTCAAATCGCCCAGACAATTTGGCCCTCTCTGCTTTCCTGCGGACTCCATCATCAAAAGCACCTGTTTTCTCTTTCGGCGGTGTTTGGAGCAAAAAAGACAAACGTCCAGCTTTTGCTGCCACAGCAAAGGTGCCAGCGGGGAAAAGTAATGCTGGTTCTCACTGCCTCCTGGAACCCTTTCAAATGCCCCAGACAATTTGGCCCTCTCTGCTTTCCTGCGGACTCTATCCTCAAAAGTGCCTTTTTTCACTTTCGGCGCCCTCCGGTGGTAAAAAGACAAATGTCCAGCTTTTGCTGCCACAGTAAAGGTGCCAGCGGGGAAAAGTAATGCTGGTTCTCACTGCCTCCTGGAACCTTTTCAAATGCCACAGACAATTTGGCCCTCTCTGCTTTCCTGCGGACTCCATCCTCAAAAGAACCTGTTTTCGCTTTCGGCAAGCTCAGGAGCAAAAAAGACAAACGTCCAGCTTTTGCTGCCACAGCAAAGGTGCCAGCAGGGAAAAGTAATGCTGGTTCTCACTACCTCCTGGAACCTCTTCAAATGCCCCAGACAATTTGGCCCTCTCTGCTTTCCTGCGGACTCCATCCTCAAAAGCACCTTTTTTCGCTTTCGGCAACCTCCGGAGCAAAAAAGACAAACGTCCAGCTTTTGCTGCCACAGCAAAGGTGCCAGCGGGGAAATATGATGCTGGTCCTCACTGCCTCCTGGAACCCTCTCAAATGCCCCAGACAATTTGGCCCTCTCTGCTTTCCTGCCGACTCTATCCTCAAAAGCACCTGTTTTCGCTTTCGGCGCCCTCCGGTGGTAAAAAGACAAACGTCCAGCTTTTGCTGCCACAGCAAAGGTGCCAGCGGGGAAAAGTAATGCTGGTTCTCACTGCCTCCTGGAACCCTTTCAAATGCCACAGACAATTTGGCCCTCTCTGCTTTCCTGCGGACTCCATCCTCAAAAGAGCCTATTTTCGCTTTCGGCAACCTCCGGAGCAAAAAAGACAAACGTCCAGCTTTTGCTGCCACAGCAAAGGTGCCAGCGGGGAAAAGTAATGCTGGTTCTCACTGCCTCCTGGAACCCTTTCAAATGCCACAGACAATTTGGCCCTCTCTGCTTTCCTGCGGACTCCATCCTCAAAAGCACCTGTTTTCGCTTTCGGCAGACTCCGGAGCAAAAAAGACAAACGTCCAGCTTTTGCTGCCACAGCAAAGGTGCCAGCGGGGAAATATGATGCTGGTCCTCATTGCCTCCTGGAACCTCTTCAAATGCCCCAGACAATTTGGCCCTCTCTGCTTTCCTGCGGACTCCATCATCAAAAGCACCTGTTTTCGCTTTCGGCAACCTCCGGAGCAAAAAAGACAAACGTCCAGCTTTTGCTGCCACAGCAAAGGTGCCAGCGGGGAAAAGTGATGCTGGTCCTCATTTCCTCCTGGAACCTCTTCAAATGCTACAGACAATTTGGCCCTCTCTGCTTTCCTGCGGACTCCATCCTCAAAAGCACCTGTTTTCGCTTTCGGCAACCTCAGGAGCAAAAAAGACAAACGTCCAGCTTTTGCTGCCACAGCAAAGGTGCCAGCGGGGAAAAGTAATGCTGGTTCTCACTGCCTCCTGGAACCCTTTCAAATGCCACAGACAATTTGGCCCTCTCTGCTTTCCTGCAGACTCCATCCTCAAAAGCACCTGTTTTCGCTTTCGGCAGCCTCCGGAGCAAAAAAGACAAACGTCCAGCTTTTGCTGCCACAGCAAAGGTGCCGGCGGGGAAAAGTAATGCTGGTTCTCACTGCCTCCTGGAACCTCTTCAAATGCCCCAGACAATTTGGCCCTCTCTGCTTTCCTGCGGACTCCATCATCAAAAGCACCTGTTTTCACTTTCGGCGGTGTTTGGAGCAAAAAAGACAAACGTCCAGCTTTTGCTGCCACAGCAAAGGTGCCAGCGGGGAAAAGTGATGCTGGTCCTCATTGCCTCCTGGAACCTCTTCAAATGCACCAGACAATTTGGCCCTCTCTGCTTTCCTGCGGACTCCATCCTCAAAAGCACCTGTTTTCGCTTTCGGCAACCTCCGGAGCAAAAAAGACAAACGTCCAGCTTTTGCTGCCACAGCAAAGGTGTCAGCGGGGAAAAGTAATGCTGGTTCTCACTGCCTCCTGGAACCCTTTCAAATGCCACAGACAATTTGGCCCTCTCTGCTTTCCTGCAGACTCCATCCTCAAAAGCACCTGTTTTCGCTTTCGGCAGCCTCCGGAGCAAAAAAGACAAACGTCCAGCTTTTGCTGCCACAGCAAAGGTTCCGGCGGGGAAAAGTAATGCTGGTTCTCACTGCCTCCTGGAACCTCTTCAAATGCCCCAGACAATTTGGCCCTCTCTGCTTTCCTGCGCACTCCATCCTCAAAAGCACCTGTTTTCTCTATCGGCGGTGTTTGGAGCAAAAAAGACAAACGTCCAGCTTTTGCTGCCACAGCAAAGGTGCCAGCGGGGAAAAGTAATGCTGGTTCTCACTGCCTCCTGGAACCCTTTCAAATGCTACAGACAATTTGGCCCTCTCTGCTTTCCTGCGGACTCCATCCTCAAAAGCACCTGTTTTCGCTTTCGGCAACCTCCGGAGCAAAAAAGACAAACGTCCAGCTTTTGCTGCCACAGCAAAGGTGCCAGCGGGGAAAAGTAATGCTGGTTCTCACTGCCTCCTGGAACCCTTTCAAATGCCACAGACAATTTGGCCGCCTCTGCTTTCCTGCGGACTCTATCCTCAAAAGTGCCTTTTCTCACTTTCGCCGCCCTCCGGTGGTAAAAAGACAAATGTCCAGCTTTTGCTGCCACAGCAAAGGTGCCAGCAGGGAAAAGTAATGCTGGTTCTCACTGCCTCCTGGAACCTCTTCAAATGCCCCAGACAATTTGGCCCTCTCTGCTTTCATGCGGACTCCATCCTCAAAAGCACCTTTTTTCGCTTTCGGCAACCTCCGGAGCAAAAAAGACAAACGTCCAGCTTTTGCTGCCACAGCAAAGGTGCCAGCGGGGAAATATGATGCTGGTCCTCACTGCCTCCTGGAACCCTCTCAAATGCCCCAGACAATTTGGCCCTCTCTGCTTTCCTGCCGACTCTATCCTCAAAAGCACCTGTTTTCGCTTTCGGCGCCCTCCGGTGGTAAAAAGACAAACGTCCAGCTTTTGCTGCCACAGCAAAGGTGCCAGCGGGGAAAAGTAATGCTGGTTCTCACTGCCTCCTGGAACCCTTTCAAATGCCACAGACAATTTGGCCCTCTCTGCTTTCCTGCGGACTCCATCCTCAAAAGCACCTGTTTTCGCTTTCGGCAGCCTCCGGAGCAAAAAAGACAAACGTCCAGCTTTTGCTGCCACAGCAAAGGTGCCAGCGGGGAAATATGATGCTGGTCCTCATTGCCTCCTGGAACCTCTTCAAATGCCCCAGACAATTTTGCCCTCTCTGCTTTCCTGCGGACTGCATCCTCAAAAGCACCTGTTTTCGCTTTCGGCAACCTCCGGAGCAAAAAAGACAAACGTCCAGCTTTTGCTGCCACAGCAAAGGTGCCAGCGGGGAAAAGTGATGCTGGTCCTCATTTCCTCCTGGAACCTCTTCAAATGCTACAGACAATTTGGCCCTCTCTGCTTTCCTGCGGACTCCATCCTCAAAAGCACCTGTTTTCGCTTTCGGCAACCTCAGGAGCAAAAAAGACAAACGTCCAGCTTTTGCTGCCACAGCAAAGGTGCCAGCGGGGAAAAGTAATGCTGTTTCTCACTGCCTCCTGGAACCCTTTCAAATGCCACAGACAATTTGGCCCTCTCTGCTTTCCTGCAGACTCCATCCTCAAAAGCACCTGTTTTCGCTTTCGGCAGCCTCCGGAGCAAAAAAGAAAAACGTCCAGCTTTTGCTGCCACAGCAAAGGTGCCGGCGGGGAAAAGTAATGCTGGTTCTCACTGCCTCCTGGAACCTCTTCAAATGCCCCAGACAATTTGGCCCTCTCTGCTTTCCTGCGGACTCCATCATCAAAAGCACCTGTTTTCTCTTTCGGCGGTGTTTGGAGCAAAAAAGACAAACGTCCAGCTTTTGCTGCCACAGCAAAGGTGCCAGCGGGGAAAAGTGATGCTGGTCCTCATTGCCTCCTGGAACCTCTTCAAATGCACCAGACAATTTGGCCCTCTCTGCTTTCCTGCGGACTCCATCCTCAAAAGCACCTGTTTTCGTTTTCGGCAACCTCCGGAGCAAAAAAGACAAACGTCCAGCTTTTGCTGCCACAGCAAAGGTGCCAGCGGGGAAAAGTGATGCTGGTCCTCATTGCCTCCTGGAACCTCTTCAAATGCACCAGACAATTTGGCCCTCTCTGCTTTCCTGCGGACTCCATCCTCAAAAGCACCTGTTTTCGCTGTCGGCGGTGTTTGGAGCAAAAAAGACAAACGTTCAGCTTTTGCTGCCACAGCAAAGGTGCCAGCGGGGAAAAGTGATGCTGGTCCTCATTGCCTCCTGGAACATCTTCAAATGCACCAGACAATTTGGCCCTCTCTGCTTTCCTGCAGACTCCAGCCTCAAAAGGACCTATTTTCGCTTTCGGCAGCCTCCGGAGCAAAAAAGACAAACGTCCAGCTTTTGCTGCCACAGCAAAGGTGCCAGCAGGGAAAAGTAATGCTGGTTCTCACTGCCTCCTGGAACCTCTTCAAATGCCCCAGACAATTTGGCCCTCTCTGCTTTCCTGCGGAGTCCATCATCAAAAGCACCTGTTTTCGCTTTCGGCGGTGTTTGGAGCAAAAAAGACAAACGTCCAGCTTTTGCTGCCGCAGCAAATTTCCAGCGGGGAAAAGTAATGCTGTTTCTCACTGCCTCCTGGAACTCTTTCAAATGCCACAGACAATTTGGCCCTCTCTGCTTTCCTGCGGACTCCATCCTCAAAAGCCCCTGTTTTCGCTTTTGGCAACCTCAGGAGCAAAAAAGACAAACGTCCAGCTTTTGCTGCCTCAGCAAAGGTGCCAGCGGGGAAAAGTGATGCTGGTCCTCATTGCCTCCTGGAACCTCTTCAAATGCCCCAGACAATTTGGCCCTCTCTGCTTTCCTGCGGACTCCATCATCAAAAGCACCTGTTTTCGCTTTCGGCGGTGTTTGGAGCAAAAAAGACAAACGTCCAGCTTTTGCTGCCACAGCAAAGGTGCCAGCGGGGAAAAGTAATGCTGGTTCTCACTGCCTCCTGGAACCCTTTCAAATGCCACAGACAATTTGGCCCTCTCTGCTTTCCTGCGGACTCTATCCTCAAAAGCACCTGTTTTCGCTTTCGGCGCCCTCCGGTGGTAAAAAGACAAACGTCCAGCTTTTGCTGCCACAGCAAAGGTGCCAGCAGGGAAAAGTAATGCTGGTTCTCACTGCCTCCTGGAACCCTTTCAAATGCCACAGACAATTTGGCCCTCTCTGCTTTCCTGCGGACTCCATCCTCAAAAGAGCCTATTTTCGCTTTCGGCAACCTCCGGAGCAAAAAAGACAAACGTCCAGCTTTTGCTGCCACAGCAAAGGTGCCAGCGGGGAAAAGTAATGCTGGTTCTCACTGCCTCCTGGAACCCTTTCAAATGCCACAGACAATTTGGCCCTCTCTGCTTTCTGCGGACTCCATCCTCAAAAGCACCTGTTTTCGCTTTCGGCAACCTCCGGAGCAAAAAAGACAAACGTCCAGCTTTTGCTGCCACAGCAAAGGTGCCAGCGGGGAAATATGATGCTGGTCATCATTGCCTCCTGGAACCTCTTCAAATGCCCCAGACAATTTGGCCCTCTCTGCTTTCCTGCGGACTCCATCCTCAAAAGCACCTGTTTTCGCTTTTGGCAACCTCCGGAGCAAAAAAGACAAACGTCCAGCTTTTGCTGCCACAGCAAAGGTGCCAGCGGGGAAAAGTGATGCTGGTCCTCATTGCCTCCTGGAACCTCTTCAAATGCCCCAGACAATTTGGCCCTCTCTGCTTTCCTGCAGACTCCATCCTCAAAAGAACCTGTTTTCGCTTTCGGCAGCCTCCGGAGCAAAAAAGACAAACGTCCAGCTTTTGCTGCCACAGCAAAGGTTCCGGCGGGGAAAAGTAATGCTGGTTCTCACTGCCTCCTGGAACCTCTTCAAATGCCCCAGACAATTTGGCCCTCTCTGCTTTCCTGCGGACTCCATAATCAAAAGCACCTGTTTTCGCTTTCGGCGGTGTTTGGAGGAAAAAAGACAAACGTCCAGCTTTTGCTGCCACAGCAAATTTCCAGCGGGGAAAAGTAATGCTGTTTCTCACTGCCTCCTGGAACTCTTTCAAATGCCACAGACAATTTGGCCCTCTCTGCTTTCCTGCAGACTCCATCCTCAAAAGCACCTGTTTTCGCTTTCGGCAACCTCCGGAGCAAAAAAGACAAACGTCCAGCTTTTGCTGCCACAGCAAAGGTGCCAGCGGGGAAAAGTAATGCTGGTTCTCACTGCCTCCTGGAACCCTTTCAAATGCCCCAGACAATTTGGCCCTCTCTGCTTTCCTGCGGACTCCATCCTCAAAAGCACCTGTTTTCGCTTTCGGCAAACTCCGGAGCAAAAAAGACAAACGTCCAGCTTTTGCTGCCACAGCAAAGGTGCCAGCGGGGAAAAGTGATGCTGGTCCTCATTGCCTCCTGGAACCTCTTCAAATGCCCCAGACAATTTGGCCCTCTCTGCTTTCCTGCGGACTCCATCCTCAAAAGCACCTGTTTTCGCTTTCGGCAACCTCCGGAGCAAAAAAGACAAACGTCCAGCTTTTGCTGCCACAGCAAAGGTGCCAGCGGGGAAAAGTGATGCTGGTCCTCATTGCCTCCTGGAACCTCTTCAAATGCCCCAGACAATTTGGCCCTCTCTGCTTTCCTGCGGACTCCATCCTCAAAAGAACCTGTTTTCGCTTTCGGCAGCCTCCGGAGCAAAAAAGACAAACGTCCAGCTTTTGCTGCCACAGCAAAGGTTCCGGCGGGGAAAAGTAATGCTGGTTCTCACTGCCTCCTGGAACCTCTTCAAATGCCCCAGACAATTTGGCCCTCTCTGCTTTCCTGCGGACTCCATCCTCAAAAGCACCTGTTTTCGCTTTCGGCGGTGTTTGGAGCAAAAAAGACAAACGTCCAGCTTTTGCTGCCACAGCAAAGGTGCCAGCGGGGAAAAGTAATGCTGGTTCTCACTGCCTCCTGGAACCCTTTCAAATGCTACAGACAATTTGGCCCTCTCTGCTTTCCTGCGGACTCCATCCTCAAAAGCACCTGTTTTCGCTTTCGGCAACCTCCGGAGCAAAAAAGACAAACGTCCAGCTTTTGCTGCCACAGCAAAGGTGCCAGCGGGGAAAAGTAATGCTGGTTCTCACTGCCTCCTGGAACCCTTTCAAATGCCACAGACAATTTGGCCGTCTCTGCTTTCCTGCGGACTCTATCCTCAAAAGTGCCTTTTTTCACTTTCGGCGCCCTCCGGTGGTAAAAAGACAAACGTCCAGCTTTTGCTGCCACAGCAAAGGTGCCAGCGGGGAAAAGTAATGCTGGTTCTCACTGCCTCCTGGAACCCTTTCAAATGCCACAGACAATTTGGCCCTCTCTGCTTTCCTGCGGACTCCATCCTCAAAAGAACCTGTTTTCGCTTTCGGCAGCCTCCGGAGCAAAAAAGACAAACGTCCAGCTTTTGCTGCCACAGCAAAGGTGCCAGCAGGGAAAAGTAATGCTGGTTCTCACTGCCTCCTGGAACCTCTTCAAATGCCCCAGACAATTTGGCCCTCTCTGCTTTCCTGCGGACTCCATCCTCAAAAGCACCTTTTTTCGCTTTCGGCTACCTCCGGAGCAAAAAAGACAAACGTCCAGCTTTTGCTGCCACAGCAAAGGTGCCAGCAGGGAAAAGTAATGCTGGTTCTCACTGCCTCCTGGAACCTCTTCAAATGCCCCAGACAATTTGGCCCTCTCTGCTTTCCTGCAGACTCCATCCTCAAAAGCACCTATTTTCGCTTTCGGCAGCCTCCGGAGCAAAAAAGACAAACGTCCAGCTTTTGCTGCCACAGCAAAGGTGCCAGCAGGGAAAAGTAATGCTGGTTCTCACTGCCTCCTGGAACCTCTTCAAATGCCCCAGACAATTTGGCCCTCTCTGCTTTCCTGCGGAGTCCATCATCAAAAGCACCTGTTTTCGCTTTCGGCGGTGTTTGGAGCAAAAAAGACAAACGTCCAGCTTTTGCTGCCGCAGCAAATTTCCAGCGGGGAAAAGTAATGCTGTTTCTCACTGCCTCCTGGAACTCTTTCAAATGCCACAGACAATTTGGCCCTCTCTGCTTTCCTGCAGACTCCATCCTCAAAAGCACCTGTTTTCGCTTTCGGCAACCTCCGGAGCAAAAAAGACAAACGTCCAGCTTTTGCTGCCACAGCAAAGGTACCAGCGGGGAAAAGTAATGCTGGTTCTCACTGCCTCCTGGAACTCTTTCAAATGCCACAGACAATTTGGCCCTCTCTGCTTTCCTGCGGACTCCATCCTCAAAAGCCCCTGTTTTCGCTTTTGGCAACCTCAGGAGCAAAAAAGACAAACGTCCAGCTTTTGCTGCCTCAGCAAAGGTGCCAGCGGGGAAAAGTGATGCTGGTCCTCATTGCCTCCTGGAACCTCTTCAAATGCCCCAGACAATTTGGCCCTCTCTGCTTTCCTGCGGACTCCATCATCAAAAGCACCTGTTTTCGCTTTCGGCTGTGTTTGGAGCAAAAAAGACAAACATCCAGCTTTTGCTGCCACAGCAAAGGTGCCAGCGGGGAAAAGTAATGCTGGTTCTCACTGCCTCCTGGAACCCTTTCAAATGCCACAGACAATTTGGCCCTCTCTGCTTTCCTGCGGACTCTATCCTCAAAAGCACCTGTTTTCGCTTTCGGCGCCCTCCGGTGGTAAAAAGACAAACGTCCAGCTTTTGCTGCCACAGCAAAGGTGCCAGCGGGGAAAAGTAATGCTGGTTCTCACTGCCTCCTGGAACCCTTTCAAATGCCACAGACAATTTGGCCCTCTCTGCTTTCCTGCGGACTCCATCCTCAAAAGCACCTGTTTTCGCTTTCGGCAACCTCCGGAGCAAAAAAGACAAACGTCCAGCTTTTGCTGCCACAGCAAAGGTGCCAGCGGGGAAAAGTGATGCTGGTCCTCATTGCCTCCTGGAACCTCTTCAAATGCCCCAGACAATTTGGCCCTCTCTGCTTTCCTGCGGACTCCATCCTCAAAAGAACCTGTTTTCGCTTTCGGCAGCCTCCGGAGCAAAAAAGACAAACGTCCAGCTTTTGCTGCCACAGCAAAGGTTCCGGCGGGGAAAAGTAATGCTGGTTCTCACTGCCTCCTGGAACTCTTTCAAATGCCACAGACAATTTGGCCCTCTCTGCTTTCCTGCGGACTCCATCCTCAAAAGCCCCTGTTTTCGCTTTTGGCAACCTCAGGAGCAAAAAAGACAAACGTCCAGCTTTTGCTGCCTCAGCAAAGGTGCCAGCGGGGAAAAGTGATGCTGGTCCTCATTGCCTCCTGGAACCTCTTCAAATGCCCCAGACAATTTGGCCCTCTCTGCTTTCCTGCGGACTCCATCATCAAAAGCACCTGTTTTCGCTTTCGGCGGTGTTTGGAGCAAAAAAGACAAACATCCAGCTTTTGCTGCCACAGCAAAGGTGCCAGCGGGGAAAAGTAATGCTGGTTCTCACTGCCTCCTGGAACCCTTTCAAATGCCACAGACAATTTGGCCCTCTCTGCTTTCCTGCGGACTCTATCCTCAAAAGCACCTGTTTTCGCTTTCGGCGCCCTCCGGTGGTAAAAAGACAAACGTCCAGCTTTTGCTGCCACAGCAAAGGTGCCAGCGGGGAAAAGTAATGCTGGTTCTCACTGCCTCCTGGAACCCTTTCAAATGCCACAGACAATTTGGCCCTCTCTGCTTTCCTGCGGACTCCATCCTCAAAAGCACCTGTTTTCGCTTTCGGCAACCTCCGGAGCAAAAAAGACAAACGTCCAGCTTTTGCTGCCACAGCAAAGGTGCCAGCGGGGAAAAGTGATGCTGGTCCTCATTGCCTCCTGGAACCTCTTCAAATGCCCCAGACAATTTGGCCCTCTCTGCTTTCCTGCGGACTCCATCCTCAAAAGAACCTGTTTTCGCTTTCGGCAGCCTCCGGAGCAAAAAAGACAAACGTCCAGCTTTTGCTGCCACAGCAAAGGTTCCGGCGGGGAAAAGTAATGCTGGTTCTCACTGCCTCCTGGAACCTCTTCAAATGCCCCAGACAATTTGGCCCTCTCTGCTTTCCTGCGGACTCCATAATCAAAAGCACCTGTTTTCGCTTTCGGCGGTGTTTGGAGGAAAAAAGACAAACGTCCAGCTTTTGCTGCCACAGCAAATTTCCAGCGGGGAAAAGTAATGCTGTTTCTCACTGCCTCCTGGAACTCTTTCAAATGCCACAGACAATTTGGCCCTCTCTGCTTTCCTGCAGACTCCATCCTCAAAAGCACCTGTTTTCGCTTTCGGCAACCTCCGGAGCAAAAAAGACAAACGTCCAGCTTTTGCTGCCACAGCAAAGGTACCAGCGGGGAAAAGTAATGCTGGTTCTCACTGCCTCCTGGAACTCTTTCAAATGCCACAGACAATTTGGCCCTCTCTGCTTTCCTGCGGACTCCATCCTCAAAAGCCCCTGTTTTCGCTTTTGGCAACCTCAGGAGCAAAAAAGACAAACGTCCAGCTTTTGCTGCCTCAGCAAAGGTGCCAGCGGGGAAAAGTGATGCTGGTCCTCATTGCCTCCTGGAACCTCTTCAAATGCCCCAGACAATTTGGCCCTCTCTGCTTTCCTGCGGACTCCATCATCAAAAGCACCTGTTTTCGCTTTCGGCGGTGTTTGGAGCAAAAAAGACAAACATCCAGCTTTTGCTGCCACAGCAAAGGTGCCAGCGGGGAAAAGTAATGCTGGTTCTCACTGCCTCCTGGAACCCTTTCAAATGCCACAGACAATTTGGCCCTCTCTGCTTTCCTGCGGACTCTATCCTCAAAAGCACCTGTTTTCGCTTTCGGCGCCCTCCGGTGGTAAAAAGACAAACGTCCAGCTTTTGCTGCCACAGCAAAGGTGCCAGCGGGGAAAAGTAATGCTGGTTCTCACTGCCTCCTGGAACCCTTTCAAATGCCACAGACAATTTTACCCTCTCTGCTTTCCTGCGGACTCCATCATCAAAAGCACCTGTTTTCGCTTTCGGCAACCTCCGGAGCAAAAAAGACAAACGTCCAGCTTTTGCTGCCACAGCAAAGGTGCCAGCGGGGAAAAGTGATGCTGGTCCTCATTGCCTCCTGGAACCTCTTCAAATGCACCAGACAATTTGGCCCTCTCTGCTTTCCTGCAGACTCCATCCTCAAAAGCACCTATTTTCGCTTTCGGCAGCCTCCGGAGCAAAAAAGACAAACGTCCAGCTTTTGCTGCCACAGCAAAGGTGCCAGCAGGGAAAAGTAATGCTGGTTCTCACTGCCTCCTGGAACCTCTTCAAATGCCCCAGACAATTTGGCCCTCTCTGCTTTCCTGCGGAGTCCATCATCAAAAGCACCTGTTTTCGCTTTCGGCGGTGTTTGGAGCAAAAAAGACAAACGTCCAGCTTTTGCTGCCGCAGCAAATTTCCAGCGGGGAAAAGTAATGCTGTTTCTCACTGCCTCCTGGAACTCTTTCAAATGCCACAGACAATTTGGCCCTCTCTGCTTTCCTGCAGACTGCATCCTCAAAAGCACCTGTTTTCGCTTTCGGCAACCTCCGGAGCAAAAAAGACAAACGTCCAGCTTTTGCTGCCACAGCAAAGGTACCAGCGGGGAAAAGTAATGCTGGTTCTCACTGCCTCCTGGAACTCTTTCAAATGCCACAGACAATTTGGCCCTCTCTGCTTTCCTGCGGACTCCATCCTCAAAAGCCCCTGTTTTCGCTTTTGGCAACCTCAGGAGCAAAAAAGACAAACGTCCAGCTTTTGCTGCCTCAGCAAAGGTGCCAGCGGGGAAAAGTGATGCTGGTCCTCATTGCCTCCTGGAACCTCTTCAAATGCCCCAGACAATTTGGCCCTCTCTGCTTTCCTGCGGACTCCATCATCAAAAGCACCTGTTTTCGCTTTCGGCGGTGTTTGGAGCAAAAAAGACAAACATCCAGCTTTTGCTGCCACAGCAAAGGTGCCAGCGGGGAAAAGTAATGCTGGTTCTCACTGCCTCCTGGAACCCTTTCAAATGCCACAGACAATTTGGCCCTCTCTGCTTTCCTGCGGACTCTATCCTCAAAAGCACCTGTTTTCGCTTTCGGCGCCCTCCGGTGGTAAAAAGACAAACGTCCAGCTTTTGCTGCCACAGCAAAGGTTCGGGCGGGGAAAAGTAATGCTGGTTCTCACTGCCTCCTGGAACCCTTTCAAATGCCACAGACAATTTGGCCCTCTCTGCTTTCCTGCGGACTCCATCCTCAAAAGAGCCTATTTTCGCTTTCGGCAACCTCCGGAGCAAAAAAGACAAACGTCCAGCTTTTGCTGCCACAGCAAAGGTGCCAGCGGGGAAAAGTAATGCTGGTTCTCACTGCCTCCTGGAACCCTTTCAAATGCCACAGACAATTTGGCCCTCTCTGCTTTCTGCGGACTCCATCCTCAAAAGCACCTGTTTTCGCTTTCGGCAACCTCCGGAGCAAAAAAGACAAACGTCCAGCTTTTGCTGCCACAGCAAAGGTGCCAGCGGGGAAATATGATGCTGGTCATCATTGCGTCCTGGAACCTCTTCAAATGCCCCAGACAATTTGGCCCTCTCTGCTTTCCTGCGGACTCCATCCTCAAAAGCACCTGTTTTCGCTTTCGGCAACCTCCGGAGCAAAAAAGACAAACGTCCAGCTTTTGCTGCCACAGCAAAGGTGCCAGCGGGGAAAAGTGATGCTGGTCCTCATTGCCTCCTGGAACCTCTTCAAATGCCCCAGACAATTTGGCCCTCTCTGCTTTCCTGCAGACTCCATCCTCAAAAGAACCTGTTTTCGCTTTCGGCAGCCTCCGGAGCAAAAAAGACAAACGTCCAGCTTTTGCTGCCACAGCAAAGGTTCCGGCGGGGAAAAGTAATGCTGGTTCTCACTGCCTCCTGGAACCTCTTCAAATGCCCCAGACAATTTGGCCCTCTCTGCTTTCCTGCGGACTCCATAATCAAAAGCACCTGTTTTCGCTTTCGGCGGTGTTTGTAGGAAAAAAGACAAACGTCCAGCTTTTGCTGCCACAGCAAATTTCCAGCGGGGAAAAGTAATGCTGTTTCTCACTGCCTCCTGGAACTCTTTCAAATGCCACAGACAATTTGGCCCTCTCTGCTTTCCTGCAGACTCCATCCTCAAAAGCACCTGTTTTCGCTTTCGGCAACCTCCGGAGCAAAAAAGACAAACGTCCAGCTTTTGCTGCCACAGCAAAGGTGCCAGCGGGGAAAAGTAATGCTGGTTCTCACTGCCTCCTGGAACCCTTTCAAATGCCACAGACAATTTGGCCCTCTCTGCTTTCCTGCGGACTCCATCCTCAAAAGCACCTGTTTTCGCTTTCGGCAAACTCCGGAGCAAAAAAGACAAACGTCCAGCTTTTGCTGCCACAGCAAAGGTGCCAGCGGGGAAAAGTGATGCTGGTCCTCATTGCCTCCTGGAACCTCTTCAAATGCCCCAGACAATTTGGCCCTCTCTGCTTTCCTGCGGACTCCATCCTCAAAAGCACCTGTTTTCGCTTTCGGCAACCTCCGGAGCAAAAAAGACAAACGTCCAGCTTTTGCTGCCACAGCAAAGGTGCCAGCGGGGAAAAGTGATGCTGGTCCTCATTGCCTCCTGGAACCTCTTCAAATGCCCCAGACAATTTGGCCCTCTCTGCTTTCCTGCGGACTCCATCCTCAAAAGAACCTGTTTTCGCTTTCGGCAGCCTCCGGAGCAAAAAAGACAAACGTCCAGCTTTTGCTGCCACAGCAAAGGTTCCGGCGGGGAAAAGTAATGCTGGTTCTCACTGCCTCCTGGAACCTCTTCAAATGCCCCAGACAATTTGGCCCTCTCTGCTTTCCTGCGGACTCCATCCTCAAAAGCACCTGTTTTCGCTTTCGGCGGTGTTTGGAGCAAAAAAGACAAACGTCCAGCTTTTGCTGCCACAGCAAAGGTGCCAGCGGGGAAAAGTAATGCTGGTTCTCACTGCCTCCTGGAACCCTTTCAAATGCTACAGACAATTTGGCCCTCTCTGCTTTCCTACGGACTCCATCCTCAAAAGCACCTGTTTTCGCTTTCGGCAACCTCCGGAGCAAAAAAGACAAACGTCCAGCTTTTGCTGCCACAGCAAAGGTGCCAGCGGGGAAAAGTAATGCTGGTTCTCACTGCCTCCTGGAACCCTTTCAAATGCCACAGACAATTTGGCCGTCTCTGCTTTCCTGCGGACTCTATCCTCAAAAGTGCCTTTTTTCACTTTCGGCGCCCTCCGGTGGTAAAAAGACAAACGTCCAGCTTTTGCTGCCACAGCAAAGGTGCCAGCGGGGAAAAGTAATGCTGGTTCTCACTGCCTCCTGGAACCCTTTCAAATGCCACAGACAATTTGGCCCTCTCTGCTTTCCTGCGGACTCCATCCTCAAAAGAACCTGTTTTCGCTTTCGGCAGCCTCCGGAGCAAAAAAGACAAACGTCCAGCTTTTGCTGCCACAGCAAAGGTGCCAGCAGGGAAAAGTAATGCTGGTTCTCACTGCCTCCTGGAACCTCTTCAAATGCCCCAGACAATTTGGCCCTCTCTGCTTTCCTGCGGACTCCATCCTCAAAAGCACCTTTTTTCGCTTTCGGCTACCTCCGGAGCAAAAAAGACAAACGTCCAGCTTTTGCTGCCACAGCAAAGGTGCCAGCAGGGAAAAGTAATGCTGGTTCTCACTGCCTCCTAGAACCTCTTCAAATGCCCCAGACAATTTGGCCCTCTCTGCTTTCCTGCAGACTCCATCCTCAAAAGCACCTATTTTCGCTTTCGGCAGCCTCCGGAGCAAACAAGACAAACGTCCAGCTTTTGCTGCCACAGCAAAGGTGCCAGCAGGGAAAAGTAATGCTGGTTCTCACTGCCTCCTGGAACCTCTTCAAATGCCCCAGACAATTTGGCCCTCTCTGCTTTCCTGCGGAGTCCATCATCAAAAGCACCTGTTTTCGCTTTCGGCGGTGTTTGGAGCAAAAAAGACAAACGTCCAGCTTTTGCTGCCGCAGCAAATTTCCAGCGGGGAAAAGTAATGCTGTTTCTCACTGCCTCCTGGAACTCTTTCAAATGCCACAGACAATTTGGCCCTCTCTGCTTTCCTGCAGACTCCATCATCAAAAGCACCTGTTTTCGCTTTCGGCAACCTCCGGAGCAAAAAAGACAAACGTCCAGCTTTTGCTGCCACAGCAAAGGTACCAGCGGGGAAAAGTAATGCTGGTTCTCACTGCCTCCTGGAACTCTTTCAAATGCCACAGACAATTTGGCCCTCTCTGCTTTCCTGCGGACTCCATCCTCAAAAGCCCCTGTTTTCGCTTTTGGCAACCTCAGGAGCAAAAAAGACAAACGTCCAGCTTTTGCTGCCTCAGCAAAGGTGCCAGCGGGGAAAAGTGATGCTGGTCCTCATTGCCTCCTGGAACCTCTTCAAATGCCCCAGACAATTTGGCCCTCTCTGCTTTCCTGCGGACTCCATCATCAAAAGCACCTGATTTCGCTTTCGGCGGTGTTTGGAGCAAAAAAGACAAACATCCAGCTTTTGCTGCCACAGCAAAGGTGCCAGCGGGGAAAAGTAATGCTGGTTCTCACTGCCTCCTGGAACCCTTTCAAATGCCACAGACAATTTGGCCCTCTCTGCTTTCCTGCGGACTCTATCCTCAAAAGCACCTGTTTTCGCTTTCGGCGCCCTCCGGTGGTAAAAAGACAAACGTCTAGCTTTTGCTGCCACAGCAAAGGTGCCAGCGGGGAAAAGTAATGCTGGTTCTCACTGCCTCCTGGAACCCTTTCAAATGCCACAGACAATTTGGCCCTCTCTGCTTTCCTGCGGACTCCATCCTCAAAAGCACCTGTTTTCGCTTTCGGCAACCTCCGGAGCAAAAAAGACAAACGTCCAGCTTTTGCTGCCACAGCAAAGGTGCCGGCGGGGAAAAGTGATGCTGGTCCTCATTGCCTCCTGGAACCTCTTCAAATGCCCCAGACAATTTGGCCCTCTCTGCTTTCCTGCGGACTCCATCCTCAAAAGAACCTGTTTTCGCTTTCGGCAGCCTCCGGAGCAAAAAAGACAAACGTCCAGCTTTTGCTGCCACAGCAAAGGTTCCGGCGGGGAAAAGTAATGCTGGTTCTCACTGCCTCCTGGAACTCTTTCAAATGCCACAGACAATTTGGCCCTCTCTGCTTTCCTGCGGACTCCATCCTCAAAAGCCCCTGTTTTCGCTTTTGGCAACCTCAGGAGCAAAAAAGACAAACGTCCAGCTTTTGCTGCCTCAGCAAAGGTGCCAGCGGGGAAAAGTGATGCTGGTCCTCATTGCCTCCTGGAACCTCTTCAAATGCCCCAGACAATTTGGCCCTCTCTGCTTTCCTGCGGACTCCATCATCAAAAGCACCTGTTTTCGCTTTCGGCGGTGTTTGGAGCAAAAAAGACAAACATCCAGCTTTTGCTGCCACAGCAAAGGTGCCAGCGGGGAAAAGTAATGCTGGTTCTCACTGCCTCCTGGAACCCTTTCAAATGCCACAGACAATTTGGCCCTCTCTGCTTTCCTGCGGACTCTATCCTCAAAAGCACCTGTTTTCGCTTTCGGCGCCCTCCGGTGGTAAAAAGACAAACGTCCAGCTTTTGCTGCCACAGCAAAGGTGCCAGCGGGGAAAAGTAATGCTGGTTCTCACTGCCTCCTGGAACCCTTTCAAATGCCACAGACAATTTGGCCCTCTCTGCTTTCCTGCGGACTCCATCCTCAAAAGCACCTGTTTTCGCTTTCGGCAACCTCCGGAGCAAAAAAGACAAACGTCCAGCTTTTGCTGCCACAGCAAAGGTGCCAGCGGGGAAAAGTGATGCTGGTCCTCATTGCCTCCTGGAACCTCTTCAAATGCCCCAGACAATTTGGCCCTCTCTGCTTTCCTGCGGACTCCATCCTCAAAAGAACCTGTTTTCGCTTTCGGCAGCCTCCGGAGCAAAAAAGACAAACGTCCAGCTTTTGCTGCCACAGCAAAGGTTCCGGCGGGGAAAAGTAATGCTGGTTCTCACTGCCTCCTGGAACCTCTTCAAATGCCCCAGACAATTTGGCCCTCTCTGCTTTCCTGCGGACTCCATAATCAAAAGCACCTGTTTTCGCTTTCGGCGGTGTTTGGAGGAAAAAAGACAAACGTCCAGCTTTTGCTGCCACAGCAAATTTCCAGCGGGGAAAAGTAATGCTGTTTCTCACTGCCTCCTGGAACTCTTTCAAATGCCACAGACAATTTGGCCCTCTCTGCTTTCCTGCAGACTCCATCCTCAAAAGCACCTGTTTTCGCTTTCGGCAACCTCCGGAGCAAAAAAGACAAACGTCCAGCTTTTGCTGCCACAGCAAAGGTACCAGCGGGGAAAAGTAATGCTGGTTCTCACTGCCTCCTGGAACTCTTTCAAATGCCACAGACAATTTGGCCCTCTCTGCTTTCCTGCGGACTCCATCCTCAAAAGCCCCTGTTTTCGCTTTTGGCAACCTCAGGAGCAAAAAAGACAAACGTCCAGCTTTTGCTGCCTCAGCAAAGGTGCCAGCGGGGAAAAGTGATGCTGGTCCTCATTGCCTCCTGGAACCTCTTCAAATGCCCCAGACAATTTGGCCCTCTCTGCTTTCCTGCGGACTCCATCATCAAAAGCACCTGTTTTCGCTTTCGGCGGTGTTTGGAGCAAAAAAGACAAACATCCAGCTTTTGCTGCCACAGCAAAGGTGCCAGCGGGGAAAAGTAATGCTGGTTCTCACTGCCTCCTGGAACCCTTTCAAATGCCACAGACAATTTGGCCCTCTCTGCTTTCCTGCGGACTCTATCCTCAAAAGCACCTGTTTTCCCTTTCGGCGCCCTCCGGTGGTAAAAAGACAAACGTCCAGCTTTTGCTGCCACAGCAAAGGTGCCAGCGGGGAAAAGTAATGCTGGTTCTCACTGCCTCCTGGAACCCTTTCAAATGCCACAGACAATTTTACCCTCTCTGCTTTCCTGCGGACTCCATCCTCAAAAGCACCTGTTTTCGCTTTCGGCAACCTCCGGAGCAAAAAAGACAAACGTCCAGCTTTTGCTGCCACAGCAAAGGTGCCAGCGGGGAAAAGTGATGCTGGTCCTCATTGCCTCCTGGAACCTCTTCAAATGCCCCAGACAATTTGGCCCTCTCTGCTTTCCTGCGGACTCCATCCTCAAAAGAACCTGTTTTCGCTTTCGGCAGCCTCCGGAGCAAAAAAGACAAACGTCCAGCTTTTGCTGCCACAGCAAAGGTTCCGGCGGGGAAAAGTAATGCTGGTTCTCACTGCCTCCTGGAACCTCTTCAAATGCCCCAGACAATTTGGCCCTCTCTGCTTTCCTGCGGACTCCATAATCAAAAGCACCTGTTTTCGCTTTCGGCGGTGTTTGGAGGAAAAAAGACAAACGTCCAGCTTTTGCTGCCACAGCAAATTTCCAGCGGGGAAAAGTAATGCTGTTTCTCACTGCCTCCTGGAACTCTTTCAAATGCCACAGACAATTTGGCCCTCTCTGCTTTCCTGCAGACTCCATCCTCAAAAGCACCTGTTTTCGCTTTCGGCAACCTCCGGAGCAAAAAAGACAAACGTCCAGCTTTTGCTGCCACAGCAAAGGTACCAGCGGGGAAAAGTAATGCTGGTTCTCACTGCCTCCTGGAACTCTTTCAAATGCCACAGACAATTTGGCCCTCTCTGCTTTCCTGCGGACTCCATCCTCAAAAGCCCCTGTTTTCGCTTTTGGCAACCTCAGGAGCAAAAAAGACAAACGTCCAGCTTTTGCTGCCTCAGCAAAGGTGCCAGCGGGGAAAAGTGATGCTGGTCCTCATTGCCTCCTGGAACCTCTTCAAATGCCCCAGACAATTTGGCCCTCTCTGCTTTCCTGCGGACTCCATCATCAAAAGCACCTGTTTTCGCTTTCGGCGGTGTTTGGAGCAAAAAAGACAAACATCCAGCTTTTGCTGCCACAGCAAAGGTGCCAGCGGGGAAAAGTAATGCTGGTTCTCACTGCCTCCTGGAACCCTTTCAAATGCCACAGACAATTTGGCCCTCTCTGCTTTCCTGCGGACTCTATCCTCAAAAGCACCTGTTTTCGCTTTCGGCGCCCTCCGGTGGTAAAAAGACAAACGTCCAGCTTTTGCTGCCACAGCAAAGGTGCCAGCGGGGAAAAGTAATGCTGGTTCTCACTGCCTCCTGGAACCCTTTCAAATGCCACAGACAATTTGGCCCTCTCTGCTTTCCTGCGGACTCCATCCTCAAAAGCACCTGTTTTCGCTTTCGGCAACCTCCGGAGCAAAAAAGACAAACGTCCAGCTTTTGCTGCCACAGCAAAGGTGCCAGCGGGGAAAAGTGATGCTGGTCCTCATTGCCTCCTGGAACCTCTTCAAATGCCCCAGACAATTTGGCCCTCTCTGCTTTCCTGCGGACTCCATCCTCAAAAGAACCTGTTTTCGCTTTCGGCAGCCTCCGGAGCAAAAAAGACAAACGTCCAGCTTTTGCTGCCACAGCAAAGGTTCCGGCGGGGAAAAGTAATGCTGGTTCTCACTGCCTCCTGGAACCTCTTCAAATGCCCCAGACAATTTGGCCCTCTCTGCTTTCCTGCGGACTCCATAATCAAAAGCACCTGTTTTCGCTTTCGGCGGTGTTTGGAGGAAAAAAGACAAACGTCCAGCTTTTGCTGCCACAGCAAATTTCCAGCGGGGAAAAGTAATGCTGTTTCTCACTGCCTCCTGGAACTTATTCAAATGCCACAGACAATTTGGCCCTCTCTGCTTTCCTGCAGACTCCATCCTCAAAAGCACCTGTTTTCGCTTTCGGCAACCTCCGGAGCAAAAAAGACAAACGTCCAGCTTTTGCTGCCACAGCAAAGGTGCCAGCGGGGAAAAGTAATGCTGGTTCTCACTGCCTCCTGGAACCCTTTCAAATGCCCCAGACAATTTGGCCCTCTCTGCTTTCCTGCGGACTCCATCCTCAAAAGCACCTGTTTTCGCTTTCGGCAAACTCCGGAGCAAAAAAGACAAACGTCCAGCTTTTGCTGCCACAGCAAAGGTGCCAGCGGGGAAAAGTGATGCTGGTTCTCACTGCCTCCTGGAACCTCTTCAAATGCCCCAGACAATTTGGCCCTCTCTGCTTTCCTGCGGACTCCATCCTCAAAAGCACCTGTTTTCGCTTTCGGCAACCTCCGGAGCAAAAAAGACAAACGTCCAGCTTTTGCTGCCACAGCAAAGGTGCCAGCGGGGAAAAGTGATGCTGGTCCTCATTGCCTCCTGGAACCTCTTCAAATGCCCCAGACAATTTGGCCCTCTCTGCTTTCCTGCGGACTCCATCCTCAAAAGAACCTGTTTTCGCTTTCGGCAGCCTCCGGAGCAAAAAAGACAAACGTCCAGCTTTTGCTGCCACAGCAAAGGTTCCGGCGGGGAAAAGTAATGCTGGTTCTCACTGCCTCCTGGAACCTCTTCAAATGCCCCAGACAATTTGGCCCTCTCTGCTTTCCTGCGGACTCCATCCTCAAAAGCACCTGTTTTCGCTTTCGGCGGTGTTTGGAGCAAAAAAGACAAACGTCCAGCTTTTGCTGCCACAGCAAAGGTGCCAGCGGGGAAAAGTAATGCTGGTTCTCACTGCCTCCTGGAACCCTTTCAAATGCCACAGACAATTTGGCCCTCTCTGCTTTCCTGCGGACTCCATCCTCAAAAGAACCTGTTTTCGCTTTCGGCAGCCTCCGGAGCAAAAAAGACAAACGTCCAGCTTTTGCTGCCACAGCAAAGGTGCCTACAGGGAAAAGTAATGCTGGTTCTCACTGCCTCCTGGAACCTCTTCAAATGCCCCAGACAATTTGGCCCTCTCTGCTTTCCTGCGGACTCCATCCTCAAAAGCACCTTTTTTCGCTTTCGGCAACCTCCGGAGCAAAAAAGACAAACGTCCAGCTTTTGCTGCCACAGCAAAGGTGCCAGCGGGGAAATATGATGCTGGTCCTCACTGCCTCCTGGAACCTCTTCAAATGCCCCAGACAATTTTGCCCTCTCTGCTTTCCTGCGGACTGCATCCTCAAAAGCACCTGTTTTCGCTTTCGGCAACCTCCGGAGCAAAAAAGACAAACGTCCAGCTTTTGCTGCCACAGCAAAGGTGCCAGCGGGGAAAAGTGATGCTGGTCCTCATTTCCTCCTGGAACCTCTTCAAATGCCACAGACAATTTGGCCCTCTCTGCTTTCCTGCGGACTCCATCCTCAAAAGCACCTGTTTTCGCTTTCGGCAACCTCAGGAGCAAAAAAGACAAACGTCCAGCTTTTGCTGCCACAGCAAAGGTGCCAGCGGGGAAAAGTAATGCTGGTTCTCACTGCCTCCTGGAACCCTTTCAAATGCCACAGACAATTTGGCCCTCTCTGCTTTCCTGCAGACTCCATCCTCAAAAGCACCTGTTTTCGCTTTCGGCAGCCTCCGGAGCAAAAAAGACAAACGTCCAGCTTTTGCTGCCACAGCAAAGGTGCCGGCGGGGAAAAGTAATGCTGGTTCTCACTGCCTCCTGGAACCTCTTCAAATGCCCCAGACAATTTGGCCCTCTCTGCTTTCCTGCGGACTCCATCATCAAAAGCACCTGTTTTCTCTTTCGGCGGTGTTTGGAGCAAAAAAGACAAACGTCCAGCTTTTGCTGCCACAGCAAAGGTGCCAGCGGGGAAAAGTGATGCTGGTCCTCATTGCCTCCTGGAACCTCTTCAAATGCACCAGACAATTTGGCCCTCTCTGCTTTCCTGCGGACTCCATCCTCAAAAGCACCTGTTTTCGCTTTCGGCGGTGTTTGGAGCAAAAAAGACAAACGTCCAGCTTTTGCTGCCACAGCAAAGGTGCCAGCGGGGAAAAGTGATGCTGGTCCTCATTGCCTCCTGGAACATCTTCAAATGCACCAGACAATTTGGCCCTCTCTGCTTTCCTGCAGACTCCATCCTCAAAAGCACCTATTTTCGCTTTCGGCAGCCTCCGGAGCAAAAAAGACAAACGTCCAGCTTTTGCTGCCACAGCAAAGGTGCCAGCAGGGAAAAGTAATGCTGGTTCTCACTGCCTCCTGGAACCTCTTCAAATGCCCCAGACAATTTGGCCCTCTCTGCTTTCCTGCGGAGTCCATCATCAAAAGCACCTGTTTTCGCTTTCGGCGGTGTTTGGAGCAAAAAAGACAAACGTCCAGCTTTTGCTGCCGCAGCAAATTTCCAGCGGGGAAAAGTAATGCTGTTTCTCACTGCCTCCTGGAACTCTTTCAAATGCCACAGACAATTTGGCCCTCTCTGCTTTCCTGCAGACTGCATCCTCAAAAGCACCTGTTTTCGCTTTCGGCAACCTCCGGAGCAAAAAAGACAAACGTCCAGCTTTTGCTGCCACAGCAAAGGTACCAGCGGGGAAAAGTAATGCTGGTTCTCACTGCCTCCTGGAACTCTTTCAAATGCCACAGACAATTTGGCCCTCTCTGCTTTCCTGCGGACTCCATCCTCAAAAGCCCCTGTTTTCGCTTTTGGCAACCTCAGGAGCAAAAAAGACAAACGTCCAGCTTTTGCTGCCTCAGCAAAGGTGCCAGCGGGGAAAAGTGATGCTGGTCCTCATTGCCTCCTGGAACCTCTTCAAATGCCCCAGAGAATTTGGCCCTCTCTGCTTTCCTGCGGACTCCATCATCAAAAGCACCTGTTTTCGCTTTCGGCGGTGTTTGGAGCAAAAAAGACAAACATCCAGCTTTTGCTGCTACAGCAAAGGTGCCAGCGGGGAAAAGTAATGCTGGTTCTCACTGCCTCCTGGAACCCTTTCAAATGCCACAGACAATTTGGCCCTCTCTGCTTTCCTGCGGACTCTATCCTCAAAAGCACCTGTTTTCGCTTTCGGCGCCCTCCGGTGGTAAAAAGACAAACGTCCAGCTTTTGCTGCCACAGCAAAGGTGCCAGCGGGGAAAAGTAATGCTGGTTCTCACTGCCTCCTGGAACCCTTTCAAATGCCACAGACAATTTGGCCCTCTCTGCTTTCCTGCGGACTCCATCCTCAAAAGAGCCTATTTTCGCTTTCGGCAACCTCCGGAGCAAAAAAGACAAACGTCCAGCTTTTGCTGCCACAGCAAAGGTGCCAGCAGGGAAAAGTAATGCTGGTTCTCACTGCCTCCTGGAACCCTTTCAAATGCCACAGACAATTTGGCCCTCTCTGCTTTCTGCGGACTCCATCCTCAAAAGCACCTGTTTTCGCTTTCGGCAACCTCCGGAGCAAAAAAGACAAACGTCCAGCTTTTGCTGCCACAGCAAAGGTGCCAGCGGGGAAATATGATGCTGGTCATCATTGCGTCCTGGAACCTCTTCAAATGCCCCAGACAATTTGGCCCTCTCTGCTTTCCTGCGGACTCCATCCTCAAAAGCACCTGTTTTCGCTTTCGGCAACCTCCGGAGCAAAAAAGACAAACGTCCAGCTTTTGCTGCCACAGCAAAGGTGCCAGCGGGGAAAAGTGATGCTGGTCCTCATTGCCTCCTGGAACCTCTTCAAATGCCCCAGACAATTTGGCCCTCTCTGCTTTCCTGCAGACTCCATCCTCAAAAGAACCTGTTTTCGCTTTCGGCAGCCTCCGGAGCAAAAAAGACAAACGTCCAGCTTTTGCTGCCACAGCAAAGGTTCCGGCGGGGAAAAGTAATGCTGGTTCTCACTGCCTCCTGGAACCTCTTCAAATGCCCCAGACAATTTGGCCCTCTCTGCTTTCCTGCGGACTCCATAATCAAAAGCACCTGTTTTCGCTTTCGGCGGTGTTTGTAGGAAAAAAGACAAACGTCCAGCTTTTGCTGCCACAGCAAATTTCCAGCGGGGAAAAGTAATGCTGTTTCTCACTGCCTCCTGGAACTCTTTCAAATGCCCCAGACAATTTGGCCCTCTCTGCTTTCCTGCAGACTCCATCCTCAAAAGCACCTGTTTTCGCTTTCGGCAACCTCCGGAGCAAAAAAGACAAACGTCCAGCTTTTGCTGCCACAGCAAAGGTGCCAGCGGGGAAAAGTAATGCTGGTTCTCACTGCCTCCTGGAACCCTTTCAAATGCCCCAGACAATTTGGCCCTCTCTGCTTTCCTGCGGACTCCATCCTCAAAAGCACCTGTTTTCGCTTTCGGCAAACTCCGGAGCAAAAAAGACAAACGTCCAGCTTTTGCTGCCACAGCAAAGGTGCCAGCGGGGAAAAGTGATGCTGGTCCTCATTGCCTCCTGGAACCTCTTCAAATGCCCCAGACAATTTGGCCCTCTCTGCTTTCCTGCGGACTCCATCCTCAAAAGCACCTGTTTTCGCTTTCGGCAACCTCCGGAGCAAAAAAGACAAACGTCCAGCTTTTGCTGCCACAGCAAAGGTGCCAGCGGGGAAAAGTGATGCTGGTCCTCATTGCCTCCTGGAACCTCTTCAAATGCCCCAGACAATTTGGCCCTCTCTGCTTTCCTGCGGACTCCATCCTCAAAAGAACCTGTTTTCGCTTTCGGCAGCCTCCGGAGCAAAAAAGACAAACGTCCAGCTTTTGCTGCCACAGCAAAGGTTCCGGCGGGGAAAAGTAATGCTGGTTCTCACTGCCTCCTGGAACCTCTTCAAATGCCCCAGACAATTTGGCCCTCTCTGCTTTCCTGCGGACTCCATCCTCAAAAGCACCTGTTTTCGCTTTCGGCGGTGTTTGGAGCAAAAAAGACAAACGTCCAGCTTTTGCTGCCACAGCAAAGGTGCCAGCGGGGAAAAGTAATGCTGGTTCTCACTGCCTCCTGGAACCCTTTCAAATGCTACAGACAATTTGGCCCTCTCTGCTTTCCTGCGGACTCCATCCTCAAAAGCACCTGTTTTCGCTTTCGGCAACCTCCGGAGCAAAAAAGACAAACGTCCAGCTTTTGCTGCCACAGCAAAGGTGCCAGCGGGGAAAAGTAATGCTGGTTCTCACTGCCTCCTGGAACCCTTTCAAATGCCACAGACAATTTGGCCGTCTCTGCTTTCCTGCGGACTCTATCCTCAAAAGTGCCTTTTTTCACTTTCGGCGCCCTCCGGTGGTAAAAAGACAAACGTCCAGCTTTTGCTGCCACAGCAAAGGTGCCAGCGGGGAAAAGTGATGCTGGTCCTCATTGCCTCCTGGAACCTCTTCAAATGCCCCAGACAATTTGGCCCTCTCTGCTTTCCTGCGGACTCCATCCTCAAAAGCACCTGTTTTCGCTTTCGGCAACCTCCGGAGCAAAAAAGACAAACGTCCAGCTTTTGCTGCCACAGCAAAGGTGCCAGCGGGGAAAAGTGATGCTGGTCCTCATTGCCTCCTGGAACCTCTTCAAATGCCCCAGACAATTTGGCCCTCTCTGCTTTCCTGCGGACTCCATCCTCAAAAGAACCTGTTTTCGCTTTCGGCAGCCTCCGGAGCAAAAAAGACAAACGTCCAGCTTTTGCTGCCACAGCAAAGGTTCCGGCGGGGAAAAGTAATGCTGGTTCTCACTGCCTCCTGGAACCTCTTCAAATGCCCCAGACAATTTGGCCCTCTCTGCTTTCCTGCGGACTCCATCCTCAAAAGCACCTGTTTTCGCTTTCGGCGGTGTTTGGAGCAAAAAAGACAAACGTCCAGCTTTTGCTGCCACAGCAAAGGTGCCAGCGGGGAAAAGTAATGCTGGTTCTCACTGCCTCCTGGAACCCTTTCAAATGCTACAGACAATTTGGCCCTCTCTGCTTTCCTGCGGACTCCATCCTCAAAAGCACCTGTTTTCGCTTTCGGCAACCTCCGGAGCAAAAAAGACAAACGTCCAGCTTTTGCTGCCACAGCAAAGGTGCCAGCGGGGAAAAGTAATGCTGGTTCTCACTGCCTCCTGGAACCCTTTCAAATGCCACAGACAATTTGGCCGTCTCTGCTTTCCTGCGGACTCTATCCTCAAAAGTGCCTTTTTTCACTTTCGGCGCCCTCCGGTGGTAAAAAGACAAACGTCCAGCTTTTGCTGCCACAGCAAAGGTGCCAGCGGGGAAAAGTAATGCTGGTTCTCACTGCCTCCTGGAACCCTTTCAAATGCCACAGACAATTTGGCCCTCTCTGCTTTCCTGCGGACTCCATCCTCAAAAGAACCTGTTTTCGCTTTCGGCAGCCTCCGGAGCAAAAAAGACAAACGTCCAGCTTTTGCTGCCACAGCAAAGGTGCCAGCAGGGAAAAGTAATGCTGGTTCTCACTGCCTCCTGGAACCTCTTCAAATGCCCCAGACAATTTGGCCCTCTCTGCTTTCCTGCGGACTCCATCCTCAAAAGCACCTTTTTTCGCTTTCGGCTACCTCCGGAGCAAAAAAGACAAACGTCCAGCTTTTGCTGCCACAGCAAAGGTGCCAGCAGGGAAAAGTAATGCTGGTTCTCACTGCCTCCTGGAACCTCTTCAAATGCCCCAGACAATTTGGCCCTCTCTGCTTTCCTGCAGACTCCATCCTCAAAAGCACCTATTTTCGCTTTCGGCAGCCTCCGGAGCAAACAAGACAAACGTCCAGCTTTTGCTGCCACAGCAAAGGTGCCAGCAGGGAAAAGTAATGCTGGTTCTCACTGCCTCCTGGAACCTCTTCAAATGCCCCAGACAATTTGGCCCTCTCTGCTTTCCTGCGGAGTCCATCATCAAAAGCACCTGTTTTCGCTTTCGGCGGTGTTTGGAGCAAAAAAGACAAACTTCCAGCTTTTGCTGCCGCAGCAAATTTCCAGCGGGGAAAAGTAATGCTGTTTCTCACTGCCTCCTGGAACTCTTTCAAATGCCACAGACAATTTGGCCCTCTCTGCTTTCCTGCAGACTCCATCATCAAAAGCACCTGTTTTCGCTTTCGGCAACCTCCGGAGCAAAAAAGACAAACGTCCAGCTTTTGCTGCCACAGCAAAGGTACCAGCGGGGAAAAGTAATGCTGGTTCTCACTGCCTCCTGGAACTCTTTCAAATGCCACAGACAATTTGGCCCTCTCTGCTTTCCTGCGGACTCCATCCTCAAAAGCCCCTGTTTTCGCTTTTGGCAACCTCAGGAGCAAAAAAGACAAACGTCCAGCTTTTGCTGCCTCAGCAAAGGTGCCAGCGGGGAAAAGTGATGCTGGTCCTCATTGCCTCCTGGAACCTCTTCAAATGCCCCAGACAATTTGGCCCTCTCTGCTTTCCTGCGGACTCCATCATCAAAAGCACCTGTTTTCGCTTTCGGCGGTGTTTGGAGCAAAAAAGACAAACATCCAGCTTTTGCTGCCACAGCAAAGGTGCCAGCGGGGAAAAGTAATGCTGGTTCTCACTGCCTCCTGGAACCCTTTCAAATGCCACAGACAATTTGGCCCTCTCTGCTTTCCTGCGGACTCTATCCTCAAAAGCACCTGTTTTCGCTTTCGGCGCCCTCCGGTGGTAAAAAGACAAACGTCCAGCTTTTGCTGCCACAGCAAAGGTGCCAGCGGGGAAAAGTAATGCTGGTTCTCACTGCCTCCTGGAACCCTTTCAAATGCCACAGACAATTTGGCCCTCTCTGCTTTCCTGCGGACTCCATCCTCAAAAGCACCTGTTTTCGCTTTCGGCAACCTCCGGAGCAAAAAAGACAAACGTCCAGCTTTTGCTGCCACAGCAAAGGTGCCGGCGGGGAAAAGTGATGCTGGTCCTCATTGCCTCCTGGAACCTCTTCAAATGCCCCAGACAATTTGGCCCTCTCTGCTTTCCTGCGGACTCCATCCTCAAAAGAACCTGTTTTCGCTTTCGGCAGCCTCCGGAGCAAAAAAGACAAACGTCCAGCTTTTGCTGCCACAGCAAAGGTTCCGGCGGGGAAAAGTAATGCTGGTTCTCACTGCCTCCTGAAACCTCTTCAAATGCCCCAGACAATTTGGCCCTCTCTGCTTTCCTGCGGACTCCATAATCAAAAGCACCTGTTTTCGCTTTCGGCGGTGTTTGGAGGAAAAAAGACAAACGTCCAGCTTTTGCTGCCACAGCAAATTTCCAGCGGGGAAAAGTAATGCTGTTTCTCACTGCCTCCTGGAACTCTTTCAAATGCCACAGACAATTTGGCCCTCTCTGCTTTCCTGCAGACTCCATCCTCAAAAGCACCTGTTTTCGCTTTCGGCAAACTCCGGAGCAAAAAAGACAAACGTCCAGCTTTTGCTGCCACAGCAAAGGTGCCAGCAGGGAAAAGTAATGCTGGTTCTCACTGCCTCCTGGAACCTCTTCAAATGCCCCAGACAATTTGGCCCTCTCTGCTTTCCTGCGGACTCCATCCTCAAAAGCACCTTTTTTCGCTTTCGGCAACCTCCGGAGCAAAAAAGACAAACGTCCAGCTTTTGCTGCCACAGCAAAGGTGCCAGCGGGGAAATATGATGCTGGTCCTCACTGCCTCCTGGAACCTCTTCAAATGCCCCAGACAATTTTGCCCTCTCTGCTTTCCTGCGGACTGCATCCTCAAAAGCACCTGTTTTCGCTTTCGGCAACCTCCGGAGCAAAAAAGACAAACGTCCAGCTTTTACTGCCACAGCAAAGGTGCCAGCGGGGAAAAGTGATGCTGGTCCTCATTTCCTCCTGGAACCTCTTCAAATGCACCAGACAATTTGGCCCTCTCTGCTTTCCTGCGGACTCCATCCTCAAAAGCACCTGTTTTCGCTTTTGGCAACCTCAGGAGCAAAAAAGACAAACGTCCAGCTTTTGCTGCCACAGCAAAGGTGCCAGCGGGGAAAAGTAATGCTGGTTCTCACTGCCTCCTGGAACCCTTTCAAATGCCACAGACAATTTGGCCCTCTCTGCTTTCCTGCAGACTCCATCCTCAAAAGCACCTGTTTTCGCTTTCGGCAGCCTCCGGAGCAAAAAAGACAAACGTCCAGCTTTTGCTGCCACAGCAAAGGTGCCGGCGGGGAAAAGTAATGCTGGTTCTCACTGCCTCCTGGAACCTCTTCAAATGCCCCAGACAATTTGGCCCTCTCTTCTTTCCTGCGGACTCCATCATCAAAAGCACCTGTTTTCTCTTTCGGCGGTGTTTGGAGCAAAAAAGACAAACGTCCAGCTTTTGCTGCCACAGCAAAGGTGCCAGCGGGGAAAAGTGATGCTGGTCCTCATTGCCTCCTGGAACCTCTTCAAATGCACCAGACAATTTGGCCCTCTCTGCTTTCCTGCGGACTCCATCCTCAAAAGCACCTGTTTTCGCTTTCGGCGGTGTTTGGAGCAAAAAAGACAAACGTCCAGCTTTTGCTGCCACAGCAAAGGTGCCAGCAGGGAAAAGTAATGCTGGTTCTCACTGCCTCCTGGAACCTCTTCAAATGCCCCAGACAATTTGGCCCTCTCTGCTTTCCTGCGGACTCCATCATCAAAAGCACCTGTTTTCGCTTTCGGCGGTGTTTGGAGGAAAAAAGACAAACGTCCAGCTTTTGCTGCCGCAGCAAATTTCCAGCGGGGAAAAGTAATGCTGTTTCTCACTGCCTCCTGGAACTCTTTCAAATGCCACAGACAATTTGGCCCTCTCTGCTTTCCTGCAGACTCCATCCTCAAAAGCACCTGTTTTCGCTTTCGGCAACCTCCGGAGCAAAAAAGACAAACGTCCAGCTTTTGCTGCCACAGCAAAGGTACCAGCGGGGAAAAGTAATGCTGGTTCTCACTGCCTCCTGGAACTCTTTCAAATGCCACAGACAATTTGGCCCTCTCTGCTTTCCTGCGGACTCCATCCTCAAAAGAGCCTATTTTCGCTTTCGGCAGCCTCCGGAGCAAAAAAGACAAACGTCCAGCTTTTGCTGCCACAGCAAAGGTTCCGGCGGGGAAAAGTAATGCTGGTTCTCACTGCCTCCTGGAACCTCTTCAAATGCCCCAGACAATTTGGCCCTCTCTGCTTTCCTGCGGACTCCATAATCAAAAGCACCTGTTTTCTCTTTCGGCGGTGTTTGGAGCAAAAAAGACAAACGTCCAGCTTTTGCTGCCACAGCAAAGGTGCCAGCGGGGAAAAGTAATGCTGGTTCTCACTGCCTCCTGGAACCCTTTCAAATGCTACAGACAATTTGGCCCTCTCTGCTTTCCTGCGGACTCCATCCTCAAAAGCACCTGTTTTCGCTTTCGGCAACCTCCGGAGCAAAAAAGACAAACGTCCAGCTTTTGCTGCCACAGCAAAGGTGCCAGCGGGGAAAAGTAATGCTGGTTCTCACTGCCTCCTGGAACCCTTTCAAATGCCACAGACAATTTGGCCGTCTCTGCTTTCCTGCGGACTCTATCCTCAAAAGTGCCTTTTTTCACTTTCGGCGCCCTCCGGTGGTAAAAAGACAAATGTCCAGCTTTTGCTGCCACAGCAAAGGTGCCAGCGGGGAAAAGTAATGCTCGTTCTCACTGCCTCCTGGAACTCTTTCAAATGCCACAGACAATTTGGCCCTCTCTGCTTTCCTGTGGACTCCATCCTCAAAAGCACCTGTTTTCGCTTTCGACAGCCTCCGGAGCAAAAAAGACATACGTCCAGCTTTTGCTGCCACAGCAAAGGTGACAGCAAGGAAATATGATGCTGGTCCTCACTGCTCCTGGAACCTCTTCAAATGCCCCAGACAATTTGGCCCTCTCTGCTTTCCTGCGGACTCCATCCTCAAAAGCACCTATTTTCGCTTTCGGCAGCCTCCGGAGCAAAAAAGACAAACGTCCAGCTTTTGCTGCCACAGCAAAGGTGCCAGCGGGGAAAAGTAATGCTGGTTCTCACTGCCTCCTGGAACCCTTTCAAATGCCCCAGACAATATGGCCCTCTCTGCTTTCCTGCGGACTCCATCCTCAAAAGAACCTATTTTTGCTTTCGGCGCCCTCCGGAGCAAAAAAGACAAACGTCCAGCTTTTGCTGCCACAGCAAAGGTGCAAGCGGGGAAAAGTAATGCTGGTTCTCACTGCCTCCTGGAACCCTTTCAAATGCCCCAGACAATTTGGCCCTCTCTGCTTTCCTGCGGACTCCATCCTCAAAAGCACCTGTTTTCGCTTTTGGCAACCTCCGGAGCAAAAAAGACAAACGTCCAGCTTTTGCTGCCACTGCAAAGGTGCCAGGGGGGAAAAGTGATGCTGGTCCTCATTGCCTCCTGGAACCTCTTCAAATGCCCCAGACAATTTGGCCCTCTCTGCTTTCCTGCGGAATCTATCCTCAAAAGCACCTGTTTTCACTTTCGGCGCCCTCCGGTGGTAAAAAGACAAACGTCCAGCTTTTGCTGCCGCAGCAAAGGTGCCAGCGGGGAAAAGTAATGCTGGTTCTCACTGCCTCCTGGAACTCTTTCAAATGCCACAGACAATTTGGCCCTCTCTGCTTTCCTGCGGACTCCATCCTCAAAAGCACCTGTTTTCGCTTTCGGCAACCTCCGGAGCAAAAAAGACATACGTCCAGCTTTTGCTGCCACAGCAAAGGTGACAGCGGGGAAATATGATGCTGGTTCTCACTGCCTCCTGGAACCCTTTCAAATGCCACAGACAATTTGGCCCTCTCTGCTTTCCTGCAGACTCCATCCTCAAAAGCACCTGTTTTCGCTTTCGGCAACCTCCGGAGCAAAAAAGACAAACGTCCAGCTTTTGCTGCCACAGCAAAGGTGCCAGCGGGGAAAAGTGATGCTGGTTCTCACTGCCTCCTGGAACCCTTTCAAATGCCCCAGACAATTTGGCCCTCTCTGCTTTCCTGCGGACTCCATCCTCAAAAGCACCTGTTTTCGCTTTCGGCAACCTCCGGAGCAAAAAAGACAAACGTCCAGCTTTTGCTGCCACAGCAAAGGTGCCAGCGGGGAAAAGTGATGCTGGTCCTCATTGCCTCCTGGAACCTCTTCAAATGCCACAGACAATTTGGCCCTCTCTGCTTTCCTGCGGACTCCATCCTCAGTCAGTCGCCGAGGAGATCAGCTCCAGTGAAGGTAAGGCCTCACTGGGGAAGGGGATCGCGGCGGATCGGGCTGGCAAAGGGCTCTTTTGAGGGCTCTTGTAGCCGGGAAAAGCGGCTGGCGCGTGCTTGTGCCGGAGCCGGCAGCTCGGGGGCGGGCTGCTGACGCGGCAGGGCCGGAGCCAGCGTCACACGCGGCAGTTTTAAACGGGCTGCTCACACGCCAACGGTCAGTCGCCGAGGAGATCAGCTCCAGTGAAGGTAAGGCCTCACTGGGGAAGGGGATCGCGGCGGATCGGGCTGGCAAAGGGCTCTTTTGAGGGCTCTTGTAGCCGGGAAAAGCGGCTGGCGCGTGCTTGTGCCGGAGCCGGCAGCTCGGGGGCGGGCTGCTGACGCGGCGGGGGCGGAGCCAGCGTCACACGCGGCAGTTTTAAACGGGCTGCTCACACGCCAACGGTCAGTCGCCGAGGAGATCAGCTCCAGTGAAGGTAAGGCCTCACTGGGGAAGGGGATCGCGGCGGATCGGGCTGGCAAAGGGCTCTTTTGAGGGCTCTTGTAGCCGGGAAAAGCGGCTGGCGCGTGCTTGTGCCGGAGCCGGCAGCTCGGGGGCGGGCTGCTGACGCGGCAGGGGCGGAGCCAGCGTCACACGCGGCAGTTTTAAACGGGCTGCTCACACGCCAACGGTCAGTCGCCGAGGAGATCAGCTCCAGTGAAGGTAAGGCCTCACTGGGGAAGGGGATCGCGGCGGATCGGGCTGGCAAAGGGCTCTTTTGAGGGCTCTTGTAGCCGGGAAAAGCGGCTGGCGCGTGCTTGTGCCGGAGCCGGCAGCTCGGGGGCGGGCTGCTGACGCGGCAGGGGCGGAGCCAGCGTCACACGCGGCAGTTTTAAACGGGCTGCTCACACGCCAACGGTCAGTCGCCGAGGAGATCAGCTCCAGTGAAGGTAAGGCCTCACTGGGGAAGGGGATCGCGGCGGATCGGGCTGGCAAAGGGCTCTTTTGAGGGCTCTTGTAGCCGGGAAAAGCGGCTGGCGCGTGCTTGTGCCGGAGCCGGCAGCTCGGGGGCGGGCTGCTGACGCGGCAGGGGCGGAGCCAGCGTCACACGCGGCAGTTTTAAACGGGCTGCTCACACGCCAACGGTCAGTCGCCGAGGAGATCAGCTCCAGTGAAGGTAAGGCCTCACTGGGGAAGGGGATCGCGGCGGATCGGGCTGGCAAAGGGCTCTTTTGAGGGCTCTTGTAGCCGGGAAAAGCGGCTGGCGCGTGCTTGTGCCGGAGCCGGCAGCTCGGGGGCGGGCTGCTGACGCGGCAGGGGCGGAGCCAGCGTCACACGCGGCAGTTTTAAACGGGCTGCTCACACGCCAACGGTCAGTCGCCGAGGAGACCAGCTCCAGTGAAGGTAAGGCCTCACTGGGGAAGGGGATCGCGGCGGATCGGGCTGGCAAAGGGCTCTTTTGAGGGCTCTTGTAGCCGGGAAAAGCGGCTGGCGCGTGCTTGTGCCGGAGCCGGCAGCTCGGGGGCGGGCTGCTGACGCGGCAGGGGCGGAGCCAGCGTCACACGCGGCAGTTTTAAACGGGCTGCTCACACGCCAACGGTCAGTCGCCGAGGAGATCAGCTCCAGTGAAGGTAAGGCCTCACTGGGGAAGGGGATCGCGGCGGATCGGGCTGGCAAAGGTCTCTTTTGAGGGCTCTTGTAGCCGGGAAAAGCGGCTGGCGCGTGCTTGTGCCGGAGCCGGCAGCTCGGGGGCGGGCTGCTGACGCGGCAGGGGCGGAGCCAGCGTCACACGCGGCAGTTTTAAACGGGCTGCTCAGGAGCGCAGCGGCTAGCCGCTGCGCACCCAGCACGCGGGCAGCTGGTGGGCGTCACCCCGGGCGTCACAGAAGTGCGAGTGGGCAAACAGGGCGCAGCTCTTCTAACAGTAAGTTACTAAAAAACTCTTTACCCAGCCAGAACGTCATGGTAAGAACTCGGCAGAAAACTATGGCTTTCCTGAGCTCTGCACCGAGTAGCTCTGAGGTGGCCACCCAGACAGAGCTAGCGTGGCAACATGCTGCCACCCAGGTTTCAGGCTGTAGGGAGTGCCCTTCTCTTGCGCCGGTGTTGAATAGTGACGGTGAGCAGGCCTGTGGGCGGTGTGCCCAAGTAGAGGAACTCCTTCAGCTAGTGATGGAGCTCCGTGAGGAGGTAAGCCGCTTAAGAAGTATAAGGGAAAGTGAACAGGAGATAGATAACTGGAGTAACACTCTGTCTTCCCTGAGAGAAGCACCCCAGGGAGACCGAGCTCCGCATACAATGAACCCCACACCCTCTAGCATTGTGTCTGAATGTGGAGATTCAAAAGACAGGGGCCAGTGGCAACAAGTCCCCACTCGTCGTGGCAGGCGTGCCTCCCAGGTAACCCCCACGCCATCCCAGGTGCTGTTACAGAACAGATATGATGTTCTTGAAAGGGAAGAGGAGGATGACAGTAACTGTGGCTTGCCAAACATTGAGTTGCCACTGAAGCCAAGACAGATTAGACCTCATATAATGACATCATCATTTAAGAAAGAAAGACGGGTCCTTGTAGTAGGGGACTCGATTCTGAAGGGAGTGGATGGTCCCATATGTAGACCGGACCCAATCTGTAGGGAGGTCTGCTGTCTTCCTGGGGCCAGAGTTAAGGATATCCGGAGGAAACTCCCTAGCCTAGTCAGGCCTACTGACTATTACCCTTTATTGATCTTTCAGTTAGGTAATGATGAAATTCTAGGAAGGAGCCTGAGGGCGATGAAGAGAGACTTCAGGGCCCTGGGACGGCTAGTTAAGGGATCAGGAGCACAAGTAGTGTTTGCTTCTATCCCAACAATTGCACAGATGGATGAGAAGATTAACAGGAAATATCAGCTGATCAATGCCTGGCTCAGAGACTGGTGTCGTCGGCAGGATTTTGGGTTCTTTGATCATGGGCTGCTTTTCAGGACACCAGGCCTTCTGGCAGCAGACGGAAAAAGCCTGTCTCAGAGGGGGAAAAGGGTCTTAGGGCAGGAGTTGGCGGGGCTCGTTGACAGGGCTTTAAACTAGGTTTGAAGGGGGATGGGGATAGATCCAAGGTTGCTAGCAAAAAGCCTGAAAGTGGGGTGCTGGCACTAGACTTGGAAAAGACAGGGGGCGTAACCGGGCTCCTTAGGAAGATGTCTGGGGATGGCAGAACTTCAGCTCCCTCCAGTAAAAAGAAGAAAGGACCAATAGCCCAGCTGAAGTGCTTATACACTAATGCACGTAGCATGGGCAACAAACAGGAGGAGCTGGAAGCCATTGTACACCAGGGTAATTACGATGTAGTTGCCATCACAGAAACATGGTGGGATGACTCACATAGCTATAGTGCTGCCATGGATGGCTATAGACTCTTTAGGAAGGATAGGCAAGCAAGGAGAGGCGGGGGGGTGGCCCTGTATGTTAGGGAGTGTTATGAATGTCTTGAACTAAATGATGGTGATAATGGGATTGAGTGTTTATGGGTAAGGATCAGAGGGAGGGCTAACAAGGCAGATATTGTAGTAGGAGTCTGTTATAGACCGCCCAACCAGGATGAGGAGGCAGATGAAATATTCTATAAACGGCTGGGAGAAGTCTCAAGTTCGCGAGCTCTAGTCCTCGTGGGAGACTTCAATTTGCCGGACATCTGCTGGGAGTACAATACAGCAGGAAGGGAACAGTCTAGAAGGTTCCTGGAAGGTACTGGGGATAACTTCTTGACACAACTAGTGAAAGAACCAACTAGGGAAGGTGCCCTGCTGGATCTGTTGTTTGTAAACAGGGAAGGTCTTGTGGGGGATGTGATGGTTGGAGGCCGTCTTGGCAACAGTGACCATGAAATGATAGAGTTCTCAATTCTGGGAGAAGCAAGGAAGGGGGTCAGCAGAACTGCCACCCTGGACTTCCGGAAAGCGGACTTTGGGCTCTTCAGGAGCCTGGTCGACAAAGTCCCCTGGGAGGCAGTCCTCCACGGCAAAGGAGCCCAGGAAGCCTGGATGTCTTTCAAGACGGAAGTCCTAAAGGCGCAGGAGCAGGCTGTCCCCGTGTGCCGTAAGACAAGCCGTCGGGGAAAAAGAACGGCCTGGCTAAGCAGGGAGCTAGTGTTGCAGCTTAGGGAAAAAAAAAGGATATACGGCCTTTGGAAGGAAGGGCAGGCCACCCAGGAGGATTACAAAGAGGTAGTAAAGCGATGTAGGGAAAAAATCAGAAGGGCCAAAGCTCAGCTAGAGCTAAACCTGGCTTCTGTTGTCAAGGACAACAAAAAAAGTTTCTATAAATATATTAGCAATAAAAAGAGGACCAAGGATAATATCTGTCCTCTAGTAGATGGGGCTGGTAACATAGTAACCAAGGATGAGGAAAAGGCTGAGGTACTTAATGCCGTCTTTGCCTCAGTCTTCAGCAGTAGGACCAGTTGTTCCTTGAATTCTCCGACCCCTGAGCTAGAATACAGGGATGGGGAGCAGAGTGAAGCCCCTGTAGTCCAAAGGGAAATGGTGAGGGACCTGCTTCAGCACCTGGAGGTGCACAAATCTATGGGGCCAAATGGGATCCATCCAAGGGTGCTGAGAGAGCTGGCGGAAGTGCTCACCGGCCCACTGTGCATCATTTATGAACAGTCCTGGATAACTGGGGAGGTCCCAGCTGACTGGAGGTTGGCAAATGTGACGCCCATCCATAAGAAGGGCCGGAAGGAGGATCCAGGGAACTACAGGCCAGTCAGTCTGACATCGGTGCCTGGGAAGGTCATGGAGCAGATCATCCTCAGTGCCATCACACGGCACATGCAAGAGAACAGGGTGATCAGGCCCAGTCAGCATGGCTTTGTGAAAGGCAGGTCGTGCCTGTCAAACCTGATCTCCTTCTATGACAAAGTGACCCACTTGCTGGACAAGGGAAAAGCTGTGGATGTTGTCTACCTGGATTTTTGCAAGGCTTTTGACACCGTTTCCCATAGCATTCTCCTGGAGAAACTGGCTGCTCATGGCCTGGACAGGTATACTCTTCGTTGGGTAAAAAACTGGCTGGATGGCCGTGTCCAGAGAGTGGTGGTAAATGGAGTTAAATCCAGTTGGTGTCCAGTGACGAGTGGTGTCCCCCAGGGATCGGTGCTGGGGCCCATTCTCTTTAATATCTTTATCAACGATCTGGATGAGGGGATCGAGTGCTCCCTCAGTAAGTTCGCAGACGACACTAAACTGGGGGGGCGTGTTGATCTGCTTGAGGGTAGATTGGCTCTGCAGAGGGATCTGGACAGGCTGGACAGATGGGCTGAGGCCAATGGTATGAGGTTCAACAAGGCCAAGTGTCGGGTCCTGCACTTGGGTCACAACAACCCCATGCAGCGCTACAGACTGGGGGCGGAGTGGCTCAAAAGCTGCCTGGCAGAAAAGGACCTGGGGGTGTTGGTGGACAACCGGCTGAGCATGAGCCAGCAGTGTGCCCAGGCAGCCAAGAAGGCCAACACCATCCTGGCCTGCATCAGGAATAGTGTGGTGAGCCGGACTAGGGAAGTAATCATCCCCCTGTACTCGGCACTGGTGAGGCCTCACCTCGAGTACTGTGTTCAGTTTTGGGCCCCTCACTACAAGAAGGACATTGAGGTGTTGGAGCGTGTCCAGAGAAGGGCTACAAAGCTGGTGAAGGGTCTGGAGGACAAACCTTATGAGGAACGACTGAGGGATCTGGGGTTGTTTAGCCTGGAGAAGAGGAGGCTGAGGGGAGACCTTATCACCCTCTACAACTACCTGAAAGGAAGTTTTAGAGAGATGGGAGCTGACCTCTTCTCCCTGGCGACAAGTGATAGGACAAGAGGAAATGGGTTCAAGTTATGTCAGGGCAGGTTTAGATTAGATGTTAGGAAGCATTTTTTCACTGAAAGGGTTATCAAACATTGGAATAAGCTGCCCAGAGAGGTGGTGGATTCACCATCCCTGGAGGTGTTTAAGAAAAGGGTAGATGAGGTGCTTAGGGACATGGTTTAGGAGTGGTGGTGTTTTTATCAGGGTAGGTTAATGGTTGGACTTGATGATCTTAAAGGTCCCTTCCAACCTCACTGATTCTATGATTCTATGATTCTATGATTCTCAAAAGAACCTGTTTTCGCTTTCGGCAGCCTCCGGAGCAAAAAAGACAAACGTCCAGCTTTTGCTGCCACAGCAAAGGTTCCGGCGGGGTAAAGTAATGCTGGTTCTCACTGCCTCCTGGAACCTCTTCAAATGCCCCAGACAATTTGGCCCTCTCTGCTTTCCTGCGGACTCCATAATCAAAAGCACCTGTTTTCTCTTTCGGCGGTGTTTGGAGCAAAAAAGACAAACGTCCAGCTTTTGCTGCCACAGCAAAGGTGCCAGCGGGGAAAAGTAATGCTGGTTCTCACTGCCTCCTGGAACCCTTTCAAATGCTACAGACAATTTGGCCCTCTCTGCTTTCCTGCGGACTCCATCCTCAAAAGCACCTGTTTTCGCTTTCGGCAACCTCCGGAGCAAAAAAGACAAACGTCCAGCTTTTGCTGCCACAGCAAAGGTGCCAGCGGGGAAAAGTAATGCTGGTTCTCACTGCCTCCTGGAACCCTTTCAAATGCCACAGACAATTTGGCCGTCTCTGCTTTCCTGCGGACTCTATCCTCAAAAGTGCCTTTTTTCACTTTCGGCGCCCTCCGGTGGTAAAAAGACAAATGTCCAGCTTTTGCTGCCACAGCAAAGGTGCCAGCGGGGAAAAGTAATGCTCGTTCTCACTGCCTCCTGGAACTCTTTCAAATGCCACAGACAATTTGGCCCTCTCTGCTTTCCTGTGGACTCCATCCTCAAAAGCACCTGTTTTCGCTTTTGACAGCCTCCGGAGCAAAAAAGACATACGTCCAGCTTTTGCTGCCACAGCAAAGGTGACAGCAAGGAAATATGATGCTGGTCCTCACTGCTCCTGGAACCTCTTCAAATGCCCCAGACAATTTGGCCCTCTCTGCTTTCCTGCGGACTCCATCCTCAAAAGCACCTATTTTCGCTTTCGGCAGCCTCCGGAGCAAAAAAGACAAACGTCCAGCTTTTGCTGCCACAGCAAAGGTGCCAGCGGGGAAAAGTAATGCTGGTTCTCACTGCCTCCTGGAACCCTTTCAAATGCCCCAGACAATATGGCCCTCTCTGCTTTCCTGCGGACTCCATCCTCAAAAGAACCTATTTTTGCTTTCGGCGCCCTCCGGAGCAAAAAAGACAAACGTCCAGCTTTTGCTGCCACAGCAAAGGTGCCAGCGGGGAAAAGTAATGCTGGTTCTCACTGCCTCCTGGAACTCTTTCAAATGCCACAGACAATTTGGCCCTCTCTGCTTTCCTGCGGACTCTATCCTCAAAAGCACCTGTTTTCGCTTTCGGCAACCTCCGGAGCAAAAAAGACATACGTCCAGCTTTTGCTGCCACAGCAAAGGTGACAGCGGGGAAATATGATGCTGGTTCTCACTGCCTCCTGGAACCCTTTCAAATGCCACAGACAATTTGGCCCTCTCTGCTTTCCTGCAGACTCCATCCTCAAAAGAACCTGTTTTCGCTTTCGGCAACCTCCGGAGCAAAAAAGACAAACGTCCAGCTTTTGCTGCCACAGCAAAGGTGCCAGCGGGGAAAAGTAATGCTGGTTCTCACTGCCTCCTGGAACCCTTTCAAATGCCACAGACAATTTGGCCCTCTCTGCTTTCCTGCGGACTCCATCCTCAAAAGCACCTGTTTTCGCTTTCGGCGCCCTCCGGAGCAAAAACGACAAACGTCCAGCTTTTGCTGCCACAGCAAAGGTGCCAGCGGGGAAAAGTAATGCTGGTTCTCACTGCCTCCTGGAACTCTTTCAAATGCCCCAGACAATTTGGCCCTCTCTGCTTTCCTGCGGACTCCATCCTCAAAAGCACCTGTTTTACTTTCGGCAACCTCCGGAGCAAAAAAGACAAACGTCCAGCTTTTGCTAACACAGCAAAGGTGCCAGCGGAGAAATATGATGCTGGTCCTCACTGCCTCCTGGAACCTCTTCAAATGCCCCAGACAATTTGGCCCTCTCTGCTTTCCTGCGGATTCCATCCTCAAAAGCACCTATTTTCCCTTTCGGTAGCCTCCGGAGCAAAAAAGACAAACGTCCAGCTTTTGCTGCCACAGCAAAGGTGCCAGCGGGGAAAAGTAATGCTGGTTCTCACTGCCTCCTGGAACCCTTTCAAATGCCCCAGACAATTTGGCCCTCTCTGCTTTCCTGCGGACTCCATCCTCAAAAGCACCTGTTTTCGCTTTCGGCAGCCTCCGGAGCAAAAAAGACAAACGTCCAGCTTTTGCTGCCACAGCAAAGGTGCCAGCGAGGAAAAGTAATGCTGGTTCTCACTGCCTCCTGGAACCCTTTCAAATTCCACAGACAATTTGGCCCTCTCTGCTTTCCTGCGGACTCCATCCTCAAAAGAACCTGTTTTCGCTTTCGGCAACCTCCGGAGCAAAAAAGACAAACGTCCAGCTTTTGCTGCCACAGCAAAGGTGCCAGCGGGGAAAAGTAATGCTGGTTCTCACTGCCTCCTGGAACCCTTTCAAATGCCACAGACAATTTGGCCCTCTCTGCTTTCCTGCGGACTCCATCCTCAAAAGCACCTGTTTTCGCTTTCGGCGCCCTCCGGAGCAAAAACGACAAACGTCCAGCTTTTGCTGCCACAGCAAAGGTGCCAGCGGGGAAAAGTAATGCTGGTTCTCACTGCCTCCTGGAACTCTTTCAAATGCCACAGACAATTTGGCCCTCTCTGCTTTCCTGCGGACTCCATCCTCAAAAGCACCTGTTTTACTTTCGGCAACCTCCGGAGCAAAAAAGACAAACGTCCAGCTTTTGCTAACACAGCAAAGGTGCCAGCGGAGAAATATGATGCTGGTCCTCACTGCCTCCTGGAACCTCTTCAAATGCCCCAGACAATTTGGCCCTCTCTGCTTTCCTGCGGATTCCATCCTCAAAAGCACCTATTTTCCCTTTCGGTAGCCTCCGGAGCAAAAAAGACAAACGTCCAGCTTTTGCTGCCACAGCAAAGGTGCCAGCGGGGAAAAGTAATGCTGGTTCTCACTGCCTCCTGGAACCCTTTCAAATGCCCCAGACAATTTGGCCCTCTCTGCTTTCCTGCGGACTCCATCCTCAAAAGCACCTGTTTTCGCTTTCGGCAGCCTCCGGAGCAAAAAAGACAAACGTCCAGCTTTTGCTGCCACAGCAAAGGTGCCAGCGAGGAAAAGTAATGCTGGTTCTCACTGCCTCCTGGAACCCTTTCAAATTCCACAGACAATTTGGCCCTCTCTGCTTTCCTGCGGACTCCATCCTCAAAAGCACCTGTTTTCGCTTTCGGCAACCTCCGGAGCAAAAAAGACAAACGTCCAGCTTTTGATGCCACAGCAAAGGTGCCAGCGGGGAAAAGTAATGCTGGTTCTCACTGCCTCCTGGAACCCTTTCAAATGCCCCAGACAATTTGGCCCTCTCTGCTTTCCTGTGGACTCCATCCTCAAAAGCACCTGTTTTCGCTTTCGGCAACCTCCGGAGCAAAAAAGACAAACGTCCAGCTTTTGCTGCCACAGCAAAAGTGCCAGCGGGGAAAAGTGATGCTGGTCCTCATTGCCTCCTGGAACCTCTTCAAATGCCACAGACAATTTGGCCCTCTCTGCTTTCCTGCGGACTCCATCCTCAAAAGCACCTGTTTTCGCTTTCGGCAACCTCCGGAGCAAAAAAGACAAACGTCCAGCTTTTGCTGCCACAGCAAAGGTGCCAGCGGGGAAAAGTGATGCTGGTCCTCATTGCCTCCTGGAACCTCTTCAAATGCCACAGACAATTTGGCCCTCTCTGCTTTCCTGCAGACTCCATCCTCAAAAGCACCTGTTTTCGCTTTCGGCAGGCTCCGGAGAAAAAAAGAAAAACGTCCAGCTTTTGCTGCCACAGCAAAGGTGCCGGCGGGGAAAAGTAATGCTGGTTCTCACTGCCTCCTGGAACCTCTTCAAATGCCTCAGACAATTTGGCCCTTTCTGCTTTCCTGCGGACTCCATCATCAAAAGCACCTGTTTTCTCTTTCGGCGGTGTTTGGAGCAAAAAAGACAAACGTCCAGCTTTTGCTGCCACAGCAAAGGTGCCAGCGGGGAAAAGTGATGCTGGTCCTCATTGCCTCCTGGAACCTCTTCAAATGCACCAGACAATTTGGCCCTCTCTGCTTTCCTGCGGACTCCATCCTCAAAAGCACCTGTTTTCGCTTTCGGGAACCTCCGGAGAAAAAAAGACAAACACCCAGCTTTTGCTGCCACAGCAAAGGTGCAAGCGGGGAAAAGTAATGCTGGTTCTCACTGCCTCCTGGAACCTCTTCAAATGCCACAGACAATTTGGCCCTCTCTCCTTTCCTGCAGACTCCATCCTCAAAAGCACCTGTTTTCGCTTTCGGCGGTGTTTGGAGCAAAAAAGACAAACGTCCAGCTTTTGCTGCCACAGCAAAGGTGCCAGCGGGGAAAAGTAATGCTGGTTCTCACTGCCTCCTTGAACCTCTTCAAATGCCCCAGACAATTTGGCCCTCTCTGCTTTCCTGCGGACTCCATCCTCAAAAGCACCTGTTTTCGCTTTCGGCAGGCTCCGGAGAAAAAGAGAAAAACGTCCAGCTTTTGCTGCCACAGCAAAGGTGCCGGCGGGGAAAAGTAATGCTGGTCCTCACTGCCTCCTGGAACCTCTTCAAATGCCCCAGACAATTTGGCCCTCTCTGCTTTCCTGCGGACTCCATCCTCAAAAGCCCCTGTTTTCGCTTTTGGCAACCTCCGGAGCAAAAAAGACAAACGTCCAGCTTTTGCTGCCACAGCAAAGGTGCCAGCGGGGAAAAGTAATGCTGGTTCTCACTGCCTCCTGGAACCCTTTCAAATGCCCCAGACAATTTGGCCCTCTCTGCTTTCCTGTGGACTCCATCCTCAAAAGCACCTGTTTTCGCTTTCGGCAACCTCCGGAGCAAAAAAGACAAACGTCCAGCTTTTGCTGCCACAGCAAAGGTGCCAGCGGGGAAAAGTAATGCTGGTTCTCACTGCCTCCTGGAACCTCTTCAAATGCCACAGACAATTTGGCCCTCTCTGCTTTCCTGTGGACTCCATCCTCAAAAGCACCTGTTTTCGCTTTCGGCAACCTCCGGAGCAAAAAAGACAAACGTCCAGCTTTTGCTGCCACAGCAAAGGTGCCAGCGGGGAAAAGTAATGCTGGTTCTCACTGCTTCCTGGAACCCTTTCAAATGCCACAGACAATTTGGCCCTCTCTGCTTTCCTGCGGACTCCATCCTCAAAAGCACCTGTTTTCGCTTTCGGCAACCTCCGGAGCAAAAAAGACAAACGTCCAGCTTTTGCTGCCACAGCAAAAGTGCCAGCAGGGAAAAGTGATGCTGGTCCTCATTGCCTCCTGGAACCTCTTCAAATGCCCCAGACAATTTGGCCCTTTGTGCTTTCCTGCGGACTCTATCATCAAAAGCACCTGTTTTCTCTTTCGGGGGTGTTTGGAGCAAAAAAGACAAACGTCCAGCTTTTGCTGCCACAGCAAAGGTGCCAGCGGGGAAAAGTGATGCTGGTCCTCATTGCCTCCTTGAACCTCTTCAAATGCACCAGACAATTTGGCCCTCTCTGCTTTCCTGCGGACTCCATCCTCAAAAGCACCTGTTTTCGCTTTCGGGAACCTCCGGACAAAAAAAGACAAACAACCAGGTTTTGCTGCCACAGCAAAGGTGCCAGCGGGGAAAAGTAATGCTTGTTCTCACTGCCTCCTGGAACCTCTTCAAATGCCCCAGACAATTTGGCCCTCTCTGCTTTCCTGCGGACTCCATCATCAAAAGCACCTGTTTTCGCTTTCGGCGGTGTTTGGAGCAAAAAAGACAAACGTCCAGCTTTTGCTGCCACAGCAAAGGTGCCAGCGGGGAAAAGTGATGCTGGTTCTCACTGCCTCCTGGAACCCTTTCAAATGCCCCAGACAATTTGGCCCTCTCTGCTTTCCTGCGGACTCCATCCTCAAAAGCCCCTGTTTTCGCTTTTGGAACCCTCTGGAGCAAAAAAGACAAACGTCCAGCTTTTGCTGCCACAGCAAAGGTGCCAGCGGGGAAAAGTAATGCTGGTTCTCACTGCCTCCTGGAACCCTTTCAAATGCCCCAGACAATTTGGCCCTCTCTGCTTTCCTGCGGACTCCATCCTCAAAAGCACCTGTTTTCGCTTTCGGCGGTGTTTGGAGCAAAAAAGACAAACGTCCAGCTTTTGCTGCCACAGCAAAGGTGCCAGCAGGGAAAAGTAATGCTGGTTCTCACTGCCTCCTGGAACCCTTTCAAATGCCACAGACAATTTGGCCCTCTCTGCTTTCCTGCGGACTCTATCCTCAAAAGCACCTGTTTTCACTTTCGGCGCCCTCCGGTGGTAAAAAGACAAACGTCCAGCTTTTGCTGCCGCAGCAAATTTCCAGCGGGGAAAAGTAATGCTGTTTCTCACTGCCTCCTGGAACTCTTTCAAATGCCACAGACAATTTGGCCCTCTCTGCTTTCCTGCAGACTCCATCCTCAAAAGCACCTGTTTTCGCTTTCGGCAACCTCCGGAGCAAAAAAGACAAACGTCCAGCTTTTGCTGCCACAGCAAAGGTGCCAGCAGGGAAAAGTAATGCTGGTTCTCACTGCCTCCTGGAACCCTTTCAAATGCCACAGACAATTTGGCCCTCTCTGCTTTCCTGTGGACTCCATCCTCAAAAGCACCTGTTTTCGCTTTCGGCAACCTCCGGAGCAAAAAAGACAAACGTCCAGCTTTTGCTGCCACAGCAAAGGTGCCAGCGGGGAAAAGTAATGCTGGTTCTCACTGCCTCCTGGAACCTCTTCAAATGCCACAGACAATTTGGCCCTCTCTGCTTTCCTGTGGACTCCATCCTCAAAAGCACCTGTTTTCGCTTTCGGCAACCTCCGGAGCAAAAAAGACAAACGTCCAGCTTTTGCTGCCACAGCAAAGGTGCCAGCGGGGAAAAGTAATGCTGGTTCTCACTGCTTCCTGGAACCCTTTCAAATGCCACAGACAATTTGGCCCTCTCTGCTTTCCTGCGGACTCCATCCTCAAAAGCACCTGTTTTCGCTTTCGGCAACCTCCGGAGCAAAAAAGACAAACGTCCAGCTTTTGCTGCCACAGCAAAAGTGCCAGCAGGGAAAAGTGATGCTGGTCCTCATTGCCTCCTGGAACCTCTTCAAATGCCCCAGACAATTTGGCCCTTTGTGCTTTCCTGCGGACTCTATCATCAAAAGCACCTGTTTTCTCTTTCGGGGGTGTTTGGAGCAAAAAAGACAAACGTCCAGCTTTTGCTGCCACAGCAAAGGTGCCAGCGGGGAAAAGTGATGCTGGTCCTCATTGCCTCCTTGAACCTCTTCAAATGCACCAGACAATTTGGCCCTCTCTGCTTTCCTGCGGACTCCATCCTCAAAAGCACCTGTTTTCGCTTTCGGGAACCTCCGGACAAAAAAAGACAAACACCCAGGTTTTGCTGCCACAGCAAAGGTGCCAGCGGGGAAAAGTAATGCTTGTTCTCACTGCCTCCTGGAACCTCTTCAAATGCCCCAGACAATTTGGCCCTCTCTGCTTTCCTGCGGACTCCATCATCAAAAGCACCTGTTTTCGCTTTCGGCGGTGTTTGGAGCAAAAAAGACAAACGTCCAGCTTTTGCTGCCACAGCAAAGGTGCCAGCGGGGAAAAGTGATGCTGGTTCTCACTGCCTCCTGGAACCCTTTCAAATGCCCCAGACAATTTGGCCCTCTCTGCTTTCCTGCGGACTCTATCCTCAAGAGCACCTGTTTTCACTTTCGGCGCCCTCCGGTGGTAAAAAGACAAACATCCAGCTTTTGCTGCCACAGCAAAGTACCAGCGGGGAAAAGTAATGCTGGTTCTCACTGCCTCCTGGAACTCTTTCAAATGCCCCAGACAATTTGGCCCTCTCTGCTTTCCTGCGGACTCCATCCTCAAAAGCCCCTGTTTTCGCTTTTGGAACCCTCTGGAGCAAAAAAGACAAACGTCCAGCTTTTGCTGCCACAGCAAAGGTGCCAGCGGGGAAAAGTAATGCTGGTTCTCACTGCCTCCTGGAACCCTTTCAAATGCCCCAGACAATTTGGCCCTCTCTGCTTTCCTGCGGACTCCATCCTCAAAAGCACCTGTTTTCGCTTTCGGCGGTGTTTGGAGCAAAAAAGACAAACGTCCAGCTTTTGCTGCCACAGCAAAGGTGCCAGCAGGGAAAAGTAATGCTGGTTCTCACTGCCTCCTGGAACCCTTTCAAATGCCACAGACAATTTGGCCCTCTCTGCTTTCCTGCGGACTCTATCCTCAAAAGCACCTGTTTTCACTTTCGGCGCCCTCCGGTGGTAAAAAGACAAACGTCCAGCTTTTGCTGCCGCAGCAAATTTCCAGCGGGGAAAAGTAATGCTGTTTCTCACTGCCTCCTGGAACTCTTTCAAATGCCACAGACAATTTGGCCCTCTCTGCTTTCCTGCAGACTCCATCCTCAAAAGCACCTGTTTTCGCTTTCGGCAACCTCCGGAGCAAAAAAGACAAACGTCCAGCTTTTGCTGCCACAGCAAAGGTGCCAGCAGGGAAAAGTAATGCTGGTTCTCACTGCCTCCTGGAACCCTTTCAAATGCCACAGACAATTTGGCCCTCTCTGCTTTCCTGTGGACTCCATCCTCAAAAGCACCTGTTTTCGCTTTCGGCAACCTCCGGAGCAAAAAAGACAAACGTCCAGCTTTTGCTGCCACAGCAAAGGTGCCAGCGGGGAAAAGTAATGCTGGTTCTCACTGCCTCCTGGAACCCTTTCAAATGCCACAGACAATTTGGCCCTCTCTGCTTTCCTGCGGACTCCATCCTCAAAAGCACCTGTTTTCGCTTTCGGCAACCTCCGGAGCAAAAAAGATAAAAGTCCAGCTTTTGCTGCCACAGCAAAGGTGCCAGCGGGGAAAAGTGATGCTGGTCCTCATTGCCTCCTGGAACCTCTTCAAATGCCCCAGACAATTTGGCCCTCTCTGCTTTCCTGCGGACTCCCTCCTCAAAAGCACCTGTTTTCGCTTTCGGCAGCCTCCGGAGCAAAAAAGACAAACGTCCAGCTTTTGCTGCCACAGCAAAGGTGCCGGCGGGGAAAAATAATGCTGGTTCTCACTGCCTCCTGGAACCTCTTCAAATCCCCCAGACAATTTGGCCGTCTCTGCTTTCCTGCGGACTCCATCATCAAAAGCACCTGTTTTCTCTTTCGGCGGTGTTTGGAGCAAAAAAGACAAACGTCCAGCTTTTGCTGCCACAGCAAAGGTGCCAGCGGGGAAAAGTAATGCTGTTTCTCACTGCCTCCTGGAACCCTTTCAAATGCCACAGACAATTTGGCCCTCTCTGCTTTCCTGCGGACTCCATCCTCAAAAGCACCTGTTTTCGCTTTCGGCAACCTCCGGAGCAAAAAAGACAAACGTCCAGCTTTTGCTGCCACAGCAAAGGTGCCAGCGGGGAAAAGTAATGCTGGTTCTCACTGCCTCCTGGAACCTCTTCAAATGCCCCAGACAATTTGGCCCTCTCTGCTTTCCTGTGGACTCCATCCTCAAAAGCACCTTTTTTCGCTTTCGGCAACCTCCGGAGCAAAAAAGACAAACGTCCAGCTTTTGCTGCCACAGCAAAAGTGCCAGCGGGGAAAAGTAATGCTGGTTCTCACTGCCTCCTGGAACCTCTTCAAATGCCCCAGACAATTTGGCCCTCTCTGCTTTCCTGCGGACTCCATCCTCAAAAGCACCTGTTTTCGCTTTCGGCAACCTCCGGAGCAAAAAAGACAAACGTCCAGCTTTTGCTGCCACAGCAAAGGTGCCAGCGGGGAAAAGTAATGCTGGTTCTCACTGCCTCCTGGAACCCTTTCAAATGCCACAGACAATTTGGCCTTCTCTGCTTTCCTGCGGACTCCATCCTCAAAAGCACCTGTTTTCGCTTTAGGCAACCTCCGGAGCAAAAAAGACAAACGTCCAGCTTTTGCTGCCACAGCAAAGGTGCCAGCGGGGAAAAGTGATGCTGGTCCTCATTGCCTCCTGGAACCTCTTCAAATGCCCCAGACAATTTGGCCCTCTCTGCTTCCCTGCGGACTCCATCCTCAAAAGCACCTGTTTTCGCTTTCGGCAACCTCCGGAGCAAAAAAGACAAACGTCCAGCTTTTGCTGCCACAGCAAAGGTGCCAGCGGGGAAAAGTGATGCTGGTCCTCATTGCCTCCTGGAACCTCTTCAAATGCCCCAGACAATTTGGCCCTCTCTGCTTTCCTGCGGACTCCATCCTCAAAAGCACCTGTTTTCGCTTTCGGCAGCCTCCGGAGCAAAAAAGACAAACGTCCAGCTTTTGCTGCCACAGCAAAGGTGCCGGCGGGGAAAAGTAATGCTGGTTCTCACTGCCTCCTGGAACCTCTTCAAATCCCCCAGACAATTTGTCCCTCTCTGCTTTCCTGCGGACTCCATCCTCAAAAGCACCTGTTTTCTCTTTCGGCGGTGTTTGGAGCAAAAAAGACAAACGTCCAGCTTTTGCTGCCACAGCAAAGGTGCCAGCGGGGAAAAGTAATGCTGGTTCTCACTGCCTCCTAGAACCCTTTCAAATGCCACAGACAATTTGGCCCTCTCTGCTTTCCTGCAGACTCCATCCTCAAAAGCACCTGTTTTCGCTTTCGGCAACCTCCGGAGCAAAAAAGACAAACGTCCAGCTTTTGCTGCCACAGCAAAGGTGCCAGCAGGGAAAAGTGATGCTGGTCCTCACTGCCTCCTGGAACCTCTTCAAATGCCACAGACAATTTGGCCCTCTCTGCTTTCCTGCAGACTCTAGCCTCAAAAGCACCTGTTTTCGCTTTCGGCAGGCTCCGGAGAAAAAAAGAAAAACGTCCAGCTTTTGCTGCCACAGCAAAGGTGCCGGCGGGGAAAAGTAATGCTGGTTCTCACTGCCTCCTGGAACCTCTTCAAATGCCCCAGACAATTTGGCCCTTTCTGCTTTCCTGCGGACTCCATCATCAAAAGCACCTGTTTTCTCTTTCGGCGGTGTTTGGAGCAAAAAAGACAAACGTCCAGCTTTTGCTGCCACAGCAAAGGTGCCAGCGGGGAAAAGTGATGCTGGTCCTCATTGCCTCCTGGAACCTCTTCAAATGCACCAGACAATTTGGCCCTCTCTGCTTTCCTGCGGACTCCATCCTCAAAAGCACCTGTTTTCGCTTTCGGCAACCTCCGGAGCAAAAAAGACAAACGTCCAGCTTTTGCTGCCACAGCAAAAGTGCCAGCGGGGAAAAGTGATGCTGGTCCTCATTGCCTCCTGGAACCTCTTCAAATGCCCCAGACAATTTGGCCCTCTCTGCTTTCCTGCGGACTCCATCCTCAAAAGCACCTGTTTTCGCTTTCGGCAACCTCCGGAGCAAAAAAGACAAACGTCCAGCTTTTGCTGCCACAGCAAAGGTTCCAGCGGGGAAAAGTGATGCTGGTCCTCACTGCCTCCTGGAACCCTTTCAAATGCCACAGACAATTTGGCCCTCTCTGCTTTCCTGCGGACTCCATCATCAAAAGCACCTGTTTTCGCTTTCGGCAGCCTCCGGAGCAAAAAAGACAAACGTCCAGCTTTTGCTGCCACAGCAAAGGTGCCAGCGAGGAAAAGTAATGCTGGTTCTCACTGCCTCCTGGAACCCTTTCAAATGCCACAGACAATTTGGCCCTCTCTGCTTTCCTGCGGACTCCATCCTCAAAAGCACCTGTTTTCGCTTTCGGCAACATCGGGAGCAAAAAAGACAAACGTCCAGCTTTTGATGCCACAGCAAAGGTGCTAGCGGGGAAAAGTAATGCTGGTTCTCACTGCCTCCTGGAACCCTTTCAAATGCCCCAGACAATTTGGCCCTCTCTGCTTTCCTGTGGACTCCATCCTCAAAAGCATCTGTTTTTGCTTTCGGCAACCTCCGGAGCAAAAAAGACAAACGTCCAGCTTTTGCTGCCACAGCAAAGGTGCCAGCGGGGAAAAGTAATGCTGGTTCTCACTGCCTCCTGGAACCTCTTCAAATGCCACAGACAATTTGGCCCTCTCTGCTTTCCTGTGGACTCCATCCTAAAAAGCACCTGTTTTCGCTTTCGGCAACCTCCGGAGCAAAAAAGACAAACGTCCAGCTTTTGCTGCCACAGCAAAGGTGCCAGCGGGGAAAAGTAATGCTGGTTCTCACTGCTTCCTGGAACCCTTTCAAATGCCACAGACAATTTGGCCCTCTCTGCTTTCCTGCGGACTCCATCCTCAAAAGCACCTGTTTTCGCTTTCGGCGGTGTTTGGAGCAAAAAAGACAAACGTCCAGCTTTTGCTGCCACAGCAAAAGTGCCAGCGGGGAAAAGTGATGCTGGTCCTCATTGCCTCCTGGAACCTCTTCAAATGCCCCAGACAATTTGGCCCTCTCTGCTTTCCTGCGGACTCCATCCTCAAAAGCACCTGTTTTCGCTTTCGGCAACCTTTGGAGCAAAAAAGACAAACGTCCAGCTTTTGCTGCCACAGCAAAGGTGCCAGCGGGGAAAAGTGATGCTGGTCCTCATTGCCTCCTGGAACCTCTTCAAATGCCACAGACAATTTGGCCCTCTCTGCTTTCCTGCAGACTCCATCCTCAAAAGCACCTGTTTTCGCTTTCGGCAGGTTCCGGAGAAAAAAAGAAAAACGTCCAGATTTGCTGCCACAGCAAAGGTGCCGGCGGGGAAAAGTAATGCTGGTTCTCACTGCCTCCTGGAACCTCTTCAAATACCCCAGACAATTTGGCCATTTGTGCTTTCCTGCAGACTCCATCATCAAAAGCACCTGTTTTCTCTTTCGGCGGTGTTTGGAGCAAAAAAGACAAACGTCCAGCTTTTGCTGCCACAGCAAAGGTGCCAGCGGGGAAAAGTGATGCTGGTCCTCATTGCCTCCTGGAACCTCTTCAAATGCACCAGACAATTTGGCCCTCTCTGCTTTCCTGCGGACTCCATCCTCAAAAGCACCTGTTTTCGCTTTCGGGAAACTCCGGACAAAAAAAGACAAACACCCAGCTTTTGCTGCCACAGCAAAGGTGCCAGCGGGGAAAAGTAATGCTTGTTCTCACTGCCTCCTGGAACCTCTTCAAATGCCCCAGACAATTTGGCCCTCTCTGCTTTCCTGCGGACTCCATCATCAAAAGCACCTGTTTTCGCTTTCGGCGGTGTTTGGAGCAAAAAACACAAACGTCCAGCTTTTGCTGCCACAGCAAAGGTGCCAGCAGGGAAAAGTAATGCTGGTTCTCACTGCCTCCTGGAACCCTTTCAAATGCCCCAGACAATTTGGCCCTCTCTGCTTTCCTGCGGACTCTATCCTCAAGAGCACCTGTTTTCACTTTCGGCGCCCTCCGGTGGTAAAAAGACAAACATCCAGCTTTTGCTGCCACAGCAAAGGTGCCAGCGGGGAAAAGTAATGCTGGTTCTCACTGCCTCCTGGAACTCTTTCAAATGCCCCAGACAATTTGGCCCTCTCTGCTTTCCTGCGGACTCCATCCTCAAAAGCCCCTGTTTTCGCTTTTGGAACCCTCTGGAGCAAAAAAGACAAACGTCCAGCTTTTGCTGCCACAGCAAAGGTGCCAGCGGGGAAAAGTAATGCTGGTTCTTACTGCCTCCTGGAACCCTTTCAAATGCCCCAGACAATTTGGCCCTCTCTGCTTTCCTGCGGACTCCATCCTCAAAAGCACCTGTTTTCGCTTTCGGCAACCTCCGGAGCAAAAAAGACAAACGTCCAGCTTTTGCTGCCACAGCAAAGGTGCCAGCAGGGAAAAGTAATGCTGGTTCTCACTGCCTCCTGGAACCCTTTCAAATGCCCCAGACAATTTGGCCCTCTCTGCTTTCCTGCGGACTCCATCATCAAAAGCACCTGTTTTCGCTTTCGGCGGTGTTTGGAGCAAAAAAGACAAACGTCCAGCTTTTGCTGCCACAGCAAAGGTGCCAGCAGGGAAAAGTAATGCTGGTTCTCACTGCCTCCTGGAACCCTTTCAAATGCCACAGACAATTTGGCCCTCTCTCCTTTCCTGCAGACTCCATCCTCAAAAGCACCTGTTTTCGCTTTCGGCGGTGTTTGGAGCAAAAAAGACAAACGTCCAGCTTTTGCTGCCACAGCAAAGGTGCCAGCGGGGAAAAGTAATGCTGGTTCTCACTGCCTCCTGGAACCCTTTTAAATGCCACAGACAATTTGGCCCTCTCTGCTTTCCTGCGGACTCCATCCTCAAAAGCACCTGTTTTCGCTTTCGGCAACCTCCGGAGCAAAAAAGACAAACGTCCAGCTTTTGCTGCCACAGCAAAGGTGCCAGCGGAGAAATATGATGCTGGTCCTCACTGCCTCCTGGAACCTCTTCAAATGCCCCAGACAATTTGGCCCTCTCTGCTTTCGTGCGGACTCCATCCTCAAAAGCACCTATTTTCGCTTTCGGCAGCCTCCGGAGCAAAAAAGACAAACGTCCAGCTTTTGCTGCCACAGCAAAGGTGCCAGCGGGGAAAAGTAATGCTGGTTCTCACTGCCTCCTGGAACCCTTTCAAATGCCACAGACAATTTGGCCCTCTCTGCTTTCCTGCGGACTCCATCATCAAAAGCACCTGTTTTCGCTTTCGGCAACCTCCGGAGCAAAAAAGACAAACGTCCAGCTTTTGCTGCCACAGCAAAAGTGCCAGCGGGGAAAAGTGATGCTGGTCCTCATTGCCTCCTGGAACCTCTTCAAATGCCACAGACAATTTGGCCCTCTCTGCTTTCCTGCGGACTCCATCCTCAAAAGCACCTGTTTTCGCTTTCGGCAACCTTTGGAGCAAAAAAGACAAACGTCCAGCTTTTGCTGCCACAGCAAAGGTGCCAGCGGGGAAAAGTGATGCTCGTCCTCATTGCCTCCTGGAACCTCTTCAAATGCCACAGACAATTTGGCCCTCTCTGCTTTCCTGCAGACTCCATCCTCAAAAGCACCTGTTTTCGCTTTCGGCAGGTTCCGGAGAAAAAAAGAAAAACGTCCAGATTTGCTGCCACAGCAAAGGTGCCGGCGGGGAAAAGTAATGCTGGTTCTCACTGCCTCCTGGAACCTCTTCAAATACCCCAGACAATTTGGCCATTTGTGCTTTCCTGCGGACTCCATCATCAAAAGCACCTGTTTTCTCTTTCGGCGGTGTTTGGAGCAAAAAAGACAAACGTCCAGCTTTTGCTGCCACAGCAAAGGTGCCAGCGGGGAAAAGTGATGCTGGTCCTCATTGCCTCCTGGAACCTCTTCAAATGCACCAGACAATTTGGCCCTCTCTGCTTTCCTGCGGACTCCATCCTCAAAAGAACCTGTTTTCGCTTTCGGGAAACTCCGGACAAAAAAAGACAAACACCCAGCTTTTGCTGCCACAGCAAAGGTGCCAGCGGGGAAAAGTAATGCTTGTTCTCACTGCCTCCTGGAACCTCTTCAAATGCCCCAGACAATTTGGCCCTCTCTGCTTTCCTGCGGACTCCATCATCAAAAGCACCTGTTTTCGCTTTCGGAGGTGTTTGGAGCAAAAAACACAAACGTCCAGCTTTTGCTGCCACAGCAAAGGTGCCAGCAGGGAAAAGTAATGCTGGTTCTCACTGCCTCCTGGAACCCTTTCAAATTCCCCAGACAATTTGGCCCTCTCTGCTTTCCTGCGGACTCTATACTCAAGAGCACCTGTTTTCACTTTCGGCGCCCTCCGGTGGTAAAAAGACAAACATCCAGCTTTTGCTGCCACAGCAAAGTACCAGCGGGGAAAAGTAATGCTGGTTCTCACTGCCTCCTGGAACTCTTTCAAATGCCCCAGACAATTTGGCCCTCTCTGCTTTCCTGCGGACTCCATCCTCAAAAGCCCCTGTTTTCGCTTTTGGAACCCTCTGGAGCAAAAAAGACAAACGTCCAGCTTTTGCTGCCACAGCAAAGGTGCCAGCGGGGAAAAGTAATGCTGGTTCTTACTGCCTCCTGGAACCCTTTCAAATGCCCCAGACAATTTGGCCCTCTCTGCTTACCTGCGGACTCCATCCTCAAAAGCACCTGTTTTCGCTTTCGGCAACCTCCGGAGCAAAAAAGACAAACGTCCAGCTTTTGCTGCCACAGCAAAGGTGCCAGCGGGGAAAAGTAATGCTGGTTCTCACTGCCTCCTGGAACCCTTTCAAATGCCCCAGACAATTTGGCCCTCTCTGCTTTCCTGCGGACTCCATCCTCAAAAGCACCTGTTTTCGCTTTCGGCGGTGTTTGGAGCAAAAAAGACAAACGTCCAGCTTTTGCTGCCACAGCAAAGGTGCCAGCAGGGAAAAGTAATGCTGGTTCTCACTGCCTCCTGGAACCCTTTCAAATGCCCCAGACAATTTGGCCCTCTCTGCTTTCCTGCGGACTCTATCCTCAAAAGCACCTGTTTTCACTTTCGGCGCCCTCCGGTGGTAAAAAGACAAACGTCCAGCTTTTGCTGCCGCAGCAAATTTCCAGCGGGGAAAAGTAATGCTGTTTCTCACTGCCTCCTGGAACTCTTTCAAATGCCACAGACAATTTGGCCCTCTCTGCTTTCCTGCGGACTCCATCCTCAAAAGCACCTGTTTTCGCTTTCGGCAACCTCCGGAGCAAAAAAGACAAACGTCCAGCTTTTGCTGCCACAGCAAAGGTGCCAGCGGAGAAATATGATGCTGGTCCTCACTGCCTCCTGGAACCTCTTCAAATGCCCCAGACAATTTGGCCCTCTCTGCTTTCCTGCGGACTCCATCCTCAAAAGCACCTGTTTTCGCTTTCGGCAGCCTCCGGAGCAAAAAAGACAAACGTCCAGCTTTTGCTGCCACAGCAAAGGTGCCAACGGGGAAAAGTAATGCTGGTTCTCACTGCCTCCTGGAACCCTTTCAAATTCCACAGACAATGTGGCCCTCTCTGCTTTCCTGTGGACTCCATCCTCAAAAGCAACCGTTTTCGCTTTCGGCAACCTCCGGTGCAAAAAAGACAAACGTCCAGCTTTTGCTGCCACAGCAAAGGTGCCAGCGGGGAAAAGTAATGCTGGTTCTCACTGCCTCCTGGAACCCTTTCAAATGCCACAGACAATTTGGCCCTCTCTGCTTTCCTGTGGACTCCATCCTCAAAAGCACCTGTTTTCGCTTTCGGCAACCTCCGGAGCAAAAAAGACAAACGTCCAGCTTTTGCTGCCACAGCAAAGGTGCCAGCGGGGAAAAGTAATGCTGGTCCTCATTGCCTCCTGGAACCTCTTCAAATGCCCCAGACAATTTGGCCCTCTCTGCTTTCCTGTGGACTCCATCCTCAAAAGCACCTGTTTTCGCTTTCGGCAGCCTCCGGAGCAAAAAAGACAAACGTCCAGCTTTTGCTGCCACAGCAAAGGTGCCGGCGGGGAAAAATAATGCTGGTTCTCACTGCCTCCTGGAACCCTTTCAAATGCCACAGACAATTTGGCCCTCTCTGCTTTCCTGCGGACTCTATCCTCAAAAGTGCCTTTTTTCACATTCGTCGCCCTCCGGTGGTAAAAAGACAAACGTCCAGCTTTTGCTGCCACAGCAAAGGTGCCAGCGGGGAAAAGTAATGCTGGTTCTCACTGCCTCCTGGAACCTCTTCAAATCCCCCAGACAATTTGGCCCTCTCTGCTTTCCTGCGGACTCCATCATCAAAAGCACCTGTTTTCTCTTTCGGCGGTGTTTGGAGCAAAAAAGACAAACGTCCAGGTTTTGCTGCCACAGCAAAGGTGCCAGCGGGGAAAAGTAATGCTGGTTCTCACTGCCTCCTGGAACCCTTTCAAATGCCACAGACAATTTGGCCCTCTCTGCTTTCCTGCGGACTCCATCCTCAAAAGTGCCGTTTTTCACATTCGTCGCCCTCCGGTGGTAAAAAGACAAACGTCCAGCTTTTGCTGCCACAGCAAAGGTGCCAGCGGGGAAAAGTAATGCTGGTTCTCACTGCCTCCTGGAACCCTTTCAAATGCCACAGACAATTTGGCCCTCTCTGCTTTCCTGCGGACTCCATCCTCAAAAGCACCTGTTTTCGCTTTCGGCAACCTCCGGAGCAAAAAAGACAAACGTCCAGCTTTTGCTGCCACAGCAAAGGTGCCAGCGGGGAAAAGTAATGCTGGTTCTCACTGCCTCCTGGAACCTCTTCAAATCCCCCAGACAATTTGGCCCTCTCTGCTTTCCTGCGGACTCCATCATCAAAAGCACCTGTTTTCTCTTTCGGCGGTGTTTGGAGCAAAAAAGACAAACGTCCAGCTTTTGCTGCCACAGCAAAGGTGCCAGCGGGGAAAAGTAATGCTGGTTCTCACTGCCTCCTGGAACCCTTTCAAATGCCACAGACAATTTGGCCCTCTCTGCTTTCCTGCGGACTCCATCCTCAAAAGTGCCGTTTTTCACATTCGTCGCCCTCCGGTGGTAAAAAGACAAACGTCCAGCTTTTGCTGCCACAGCAAAGGTGCCAGCGGGGAAAAGTAATGCTGGTTCTCACTGCCTCCTGGAACCCTTTCAAATGCCACAGACAATTTGGCCCTCTCTGCTTTCCTGCGGACTCCATCCTCAAAAGCACCTGTTTTCGCTTTCGGCAACCTCCGGAGCAAAAAAGACAAACGTCCAGCTTTTGCTGCCACAGCAAAGGTGCCAGCGGGGAAAAGTAATGCTGGTTCTCACTGCCTCCTGGAACCTCTTCAAATGCCCCAGACAATTTGGCCCTCTCTGCTTTCCTGCCGACTCTAGCCTCAAAAGCACCTTTTTTCGCTTTCGGCAACCTCAGGAGCAAAAAAGACAAACGTCCAGCTTTTGCTGCCACAGCAAAAGTGCCAGCGGGGAAAAGTAATGCTGGTTCTCACTGCCTCCTGGAACCTCTTCAAATGCCCCAGACAATTTGGCCCTCTCTGCTTTCCTGCGGACTCCATCCTCAAAAGCACCTGTTTTCGCTTTCGGCAACCTCCGGAGCAAAAAAGACAAACGTCCAGCTTTTGCTGCCACAGCAAAGGTGCCAGCGGGGAAAAGTGATGCTGGTCCTCATTGCCTCCTGGAACCTCTTCAAATGCCCCAGACAATTTGGCCCTCTCTGCTTTCCTGCGGACTCCATCCTCAAAAGCACCTGTTTTCGCTTTCGGCAACCTCCGGAGCAAAAAAGACAAACGTCCAGCTTTTGCTGCCACAGCAAAGGTGCCAGCGGGGAAAAGTGATGCTGGTCCTCATTGCCTCCTGGAACCTCTTCAAATGCCCCAGACAATTTGGCCCTCTCTGCTTTCCTGCGGACTCCATCCTCAAAAGCACCTGTTTTCGCTTTCGGCAGCCTCCGGAGCAAAAAAGACAAACGTCCAGCTTTTGCTGCCACAGCAAAGGTGCCAGCGGGGAAAAGTAATGCTGGTTCTCACTGCCTCCTGGAACCCTTTCAAATGCTACAGACAATTTGGCCCTCTCTGCTTTCCTGCGGACTCCATCCTCAAAAGCACCTGTTTTCGCTTTCGGCAACCTCCGGAGCAAAAAAGACAAACGTCCAGCTTTTGCTGCCACAGCAAAGGTGCCAGCGGGGAAAAGTAATGCTGGTTCTCACTGCCTCCTGGAACCCTTTCAAATGCCACAGACAATTTGGCCCTCTCTGCTTTCCTGCGGACTCCATCCTCAAAAGAACCTATTTTCGCTTTCGGCGCCCTCCGGAGCAAAAAAGACAAACGTCCAGCTTTTGCTGCCACAGCAAAGGTGCCAGCGGGGAAAAGTAATGCTGGTTCTCACTGCCTCCTGGAACCCTTTCAAATGCCACAGACAATTTGGCCCTCTCTGCTTTCCTGCGGACTCCATCCTCAAAAGCACCTGTTTTCGATTTCGGCAACCTCCGGAGCAAAAAAGACAAACGTCCAGCTTTTGCTGCCACAGCAAAGGTGCCAGCGGGGAAAAGTAATGCTGGTTCTCACTGCCTCCTGGAACCCTTTCAAATGCCACAGACAATTTGGCCCTCTCTGCTTTCCTGCGGACTCTATCCTCAAAAGTGCCTTTTTTCGCTTTCGGCAAACTCCGGAGCAAAAAAGACAAACGTCCAGCTTTTGCTGCCACAGCAAAGGTGCCAGCGGGGAAAAGTAATGCTGGTTCTCACTGCCTCCTGGAACCCTTTCAAATGCCACAGACAATTTGGCCCTCTCTGCTTTCCTGCGGACTCTATCCTCAAAAGCACCTGTTTTCACTTTCGGCGCCCTCCGGTGGTAAAAAGACAAACGTCCAGCTTTTGCTGCCGCAGCAAATTTCCAGCGGGGAAAAGTAATGCTGTTTCTCACTGCCTCCTGGAACTCTTTCAAATGCCACAGACAATTTGGCCCTCTCTGCTTTCCTGCAGACTCCATCCTCAAAAGCACCTGTTTTCGCTTTCGGCAACCTCCGGAGCAAAAAAGACAAACGTCCAGCTTTTGCTACCACAGCAAAGGTGCCAGCGGAGAAATATGATGCTGGTCCTCACTGCCTCCTGGAACCCTTTCAAATGCCCCAGACAATTTGGCCCTCTCTGCTTTCCTGCGGACTCCATCCTCAAAAGCACCTATTTTCGCTTTCGGCAGACTCCGGAGCAAAAAAGACAAACGTCCAGCTTTTGCTGCCACAGCAAAGGTGCCAGCGGGGAAAAGTAATGCTGGTTCTCACTGCCTCCTGGAACCCTTTCAAATTCCACAGACAATGTGGCCCTCTCTGCTTTCCTGCGGACTCCATCCTCAAAAGCACCTGTTTTCGCTTTCGGCAACCTCCGGAGCAAAAAAGACAAACGTCCAGCTTTTGCTGCCACAGCAAAGGTGCCAGCGGGGAAAAGTAATGCTGGTTCTCACTGCCTCCTGGAACCCTTTCAAATGCCACACTCAATTTTGCCCTCTCTGCTTTCCTGTGGACTCCATCCTCAAAAGCACCTGTTTTCGCTTTCGGCAACCTCCGGAGCAAAAAAGACAAACGTCCAGCTTTTGCTGCCACAGCAAAGGTGCCAGCGGGGAAAAGTAATGCTGGTTCTCACTGCCTCCTGGAACCCTTTCAAATGCCCCAGACAATTTGGCCCTCTCTGCTTTCCTGCGGACTCCATCCTCAAAAGCACCTGTTTTCGCTTTCGGCAACCTCCGGTGCAAAAAAGATAAACGTCCAGCTTTTGCTGCCACAGCAAAGGTGCCAGCGGGGAAAAGTGATGCTGGTCCTCATTGCCTCCTGGAACCTCTTCAAATGCCCCAGACAATTTGGCCCTCTCTGCTTTCCTGCGGACTCCATCCTCAAAAGCACCTGTTTTCGCTTTCGGCAACCTCCGGAGCAAAAAAGACAAACGTCCAGCTTTTGCTGCCACAGCAAAGGTGCCGGCGGGGAAAAATAATGCTGGTTCTCACTGCCTCCTGGAACCTCTTCAAATGCCCCAGACAATTTGGCCCTCTCTGCATTCCTGCGGACTCCATCCTCAAAAGCACCTGTTTTCGCTTTCGGCAGCCTCCGGAGCAAAAAAGACAAACGTCCAGCTTTTGCTGCCACAGCAAAGGTGCCAACGGGGAAAAGTAATGCTGGTTCTCACTGCCTCCTGGAACCCTTTCAAATGCCACAGACAATTTGGCCCTCTCTGCTTTCCTGCGGACTCCATCCTCAAAAGCACCTGTTTTCGCTTTCGGCAACCTCCGGAGCAAAAAAGACAAACGTCCAGCTTTTGCTGCCACAGCAAAGGTGCCAGCGGGGAAAAGTAATGCTGGTTCTCACTGCCTCCTGGAACCTCTTCAAATGCCCCAGACAATTTGGCCCCCTCTGCTTTCCTGCGGACTCCATCCTCAAAAGCACCTTTTTTCGCTTTCGGCAACCTCCGGAGCAAAAAAGACAAACGTCCAGCTTTTGCTGCCACAGCAAAAGTGCCAGCGGGGAAAAGTAATGCTGGTTCTCACTGCCTCCTGGAACCTCTTCAAATGCCCCAGACAATTTGGCCCTCTCTGCTTTCCTGCGGACTCCATCCTCAAAAGCACCTGTTTTCGCTTTCGGCAACCTCCGGAGCAAAAAAGACGAACGTCCAGCTTTTGCTGCCACAGCAAAGGTGCCAGCGGGGAAAAGTAATGCTGGTTCTCACTGCCTCCTGGAACCTCTTCAAATCCCCCAGACAATTTGGCCCTCTCTGCTTTCCTGCGGACTCCATCATCAAAAGCACCTGTTTTCTCTTTCGGCGGTGTTTGGAGCAAAAAAGACAAACGTCCAGCTTTTGCTGCCACAGCAAAGGTGCCAGCGGGGAAAAGTAATGCTGGTTCTCACTGCCTCCTGGAACCCTTTCAAATGCCACAGACAATTTGGCCCTCTCTGCTTTCCTGCGGACTCCATCCTCAAAAGTGCCGTTTTTCACATTCGTCGCCCTCCGGTGGTAAAAAGACAAACGTCCAGCTTTTGCTGCCACAGCAAAGGTGCCAGCGGGGAAAAGTAATGCTGGTTCTCACTGCCTCCTGGAACCCTTTCAAATGCCACAGACAATTTGGCCCTCTCTGCTTTCCTGCGGACTCCATCCTCAAAAGCACCTGTTTTCGCTTTCGGCAACCTCCGGAGCAAAAAAGACAAACGTCCAGCTTTTGCTGCCACAGCAAAGGTGCCAGCGGGGAAAAGTAATGCTGGTTCTCACTGCCTCCTGGAACCTCTTCAAATGCCCCAGACAATTTGGCCCTCTCTGCTTTCCTGCCGACTCTAGCCTCAAAAGCACCTTTTTTCGCTTTCGGCAACCTCAGGAGCAAAAAAGACAAACGTCCAGCTTTTGCTGCCACAGCAAAAGTGCCAGCGGGGAAAAGTAATGCTGGTTCTCACTGCCTCCTGGAACCTCTTCAAATGCCCCAGACAATTTGGCCCTCTCTGCTTTCCTGCGGACTCCATCCTCAAAAGCACCTGTTTTCGCTTTCGGCAACCTCCGGAGCAAAAAAGACAAACGTCCAGCTTTTGCTGCCACAGCAAAGGTGCCAGCGGGGAAAAGTGATGCTGGTCCTCATTGCCTCCTGGAACCTCTTCAAATGCCCCAGACAATTTGGCCCTCTCTGCTTTCCTGCGGACTCCATCCTCAAAAGCACCTGTTTTCGCTTTCGGCAACCTCAGGAGCAAAAAAGACGAACGTCCAGCTTTTGCTGCCACAGCAAAGGTGCCAGCGGGGAAAAGTAATGCTGGTTCTCACTGCCTCCTGGAACCTCTTCAAATCCCCCAGACAATTTGGCCCTCTCTGCTTTCCTGCGGACTCCATCATCAAAAGCACCTGTTTTCTCTTTCGGCGGTGTTTGGAGCAAAAAAGACAAACGTCCAGCTTTTGCTGCCACAGCAAAGGTGCCAGCGGGGAAAAGTAATGCTGGTTCTCACTGCCTCCTGGAACCCTTTCAAATGCCACAGACAATTTGGCCCTCTCTGCTTTCCTGCGGACTCCATCCTCAAAAGTGCCGTTTTTCACATTCGTCGCCCTCCGGTGGTAAAAAGACAAACGTCCAGCTTTTGCTGCCACAGCAAAGGTGCCAGCGGGGAAAAGTAATGCTGGTTCTCACTGCCTCCTGGAACCCTTTCAAATGCCACAGACAATTTGGCCCTCTCTGCTTTCCTGCGGACTCCATCCTCAAAAGCACCTGTTTTCGCTTTCGGCAACCTCCGGAGCAAAAAAGACAAACGTCCAGCTTTTGCTGCCACAGCAAAGGTGCCAGCGGGGAAAAGTAATGCTGGTTCTCACTGCCTCCTGGAACCTCTTCAAATGCCCCAGACAATTTGGCCCTCTCTGCTTTCCTGCCGACTCTAGCCTCAAAAGCACCTTTTTTCGCTTTCGGCAACCTCAGGAGCAAAAAAGACAAACGTCCAGCTTTTGCTGCCACAGCAAAAGTGCCAGCGGGGAAAAGTAATGCTGGTTCTCACTGCCTCCTGGAACCTCTTCAAATGCCCCAGACAATTTGGCCCTCTCTGCTTTCCTGCGGACTCCATCCTCAAAAGCACCTGTTTTCGCTTTCGGCAACCTCCGGAGCAAAAAAGACAAACGTCCAGCTTTTGCTGCCACAGCAAAGGTGCCAGCGGGGAAAAGTGATGCTGGTCCTCATTGCCTCCTGGAACCTCTTCAAATGCCCCAGACAATTTGGCCCTCTCTGCTTTCCTGCGGACTCCATCCTCAAAAGCACCTGTTTTCGCTTTCGGCAACCTCCGGAGCAAAAAAGACAAACGTCCAGCTTTTGCTGCCACAGCAAAGGTGCCAGCGGGGAAAAGTGATGCTGGTCCTCATTGCCTCCTGGAACCTCTTCAAATGCCCCAGACAATTTGGCCCTTTCTGCTTTCCTGCGGACTCCATCCTCAAAAGCACCTGTTTTCGCTTTCGGCAGCCTCCGGAGCAAAAAAGACAAACGTCCAGCTTTTGCTGCCACAGCAAATGTGCCAGCGGGGAAAAGTAATGCTGGTTCTCACTGCCTCCTGGAACCCTTTCAAATGCTACAGACAATTTGGCCCTCTCTGCTTTCCTGCGGACTCCATCCTCAAAAGCACCTGTTTTCGCTTTCGGCAACCTCCGGAGCAAAAAAGACAAACGTCCAGCTTTTGCTGCCACAGCAAAGGTGCCAGCGGGGAAAAGTAATGCTGGTTCTCACTGCCTCCTGGAACCCTTTCAAATGCCACAGACAATTTGGCCCTCTCTGCTTTCCTGCGGACTCCATCCTCAAAAGAACCTATTTTCGCTTTCGGCGCCCTCCGGAGCAAAAAAGACAAACGTCCAGCTTTTGCTGCCACAGCAAAGGTGCCAGCGGGGAAAAGTAATGCTGGTTCTCACTGCCTCCTGGAACCCTTTCAAATGCCACAGACAATTTGGCCCTCTCTGCTTTCCTGCGGACTCCATCCTCAAAAGCACCTGTTTTCGATTTCGGCAACCTCCGGAGCAAAAAAGACAAACGTCCAGCTTTTGCTGCCACAGCAAAGGTGCCAGCGGGGAAAAGTAATGCTGGTTCTCACTGCCTCCTGGAACCCTTTCAAATGCTACAGACAATTTGGCCCTCTCTGCTTTCCTGCGGACTCTATCCTCAAAAGTGCCTTTTTTCGCTTTCGGCAAACTCCGGAGCAAAAAAGACAAACGTCCAGCTTTTGCTGCCACAGCAAAGGTGCCAGCGGGGAAAAGTAATGCTGGTTCTCACTGCCTCCTGGAACCCTTTCAAATGCCACAGACAATTTGGCCCTCTCTGCTTTCCTGCGGACTCTATCCTCAAAAGCACCTGTTTTCACTTTCGGCGCCCTCCGGTGGTAAAAAGACAAACGTCCAGCTTTTGCTGCCGCAGCAAATTTCCAGCGGGGAAAAGTAATGCTGTTTCTCACTGCCTCCTGGAACTCTTTCAAATGCCACAGACAATTTGGCCCTCTCTGCTTTCCTGCAGACTCCATCCTCAAAAGCACCTGTTTTCGCTTTCGGCAACCTCCGGAGCAAAAAAGACAAACGTCCAGCTTTTGCTACCACAGCAAAGGTGCCAGCGGAGAAATATGATGCTGGTCCTCACTGCCTCCTGGAACCTCTTCAAATGCCCCAGACAATTTGGCCCTCTCTGCTTTCCTGCGGACTCCATCCTCAAAAGCACCTATTTTCGCTTTCGGCAGACTCCGGAGCAAAAAAGACAAACGTCCAGCTTTTGCTGCCACAGCAAAGGTGCCAGCGGGGAAAAGTAATGCTGGTTCTCACTGCCTCCTGGAACCCTTTCAAATTCCACAGACAATGTGGCCCTCTCTGCTTTCCTGCGGACTCCATCCTCAAAAGCACCTGTTTTCGCTTTCGGCAACCTCCGGAGCAAAAAAGACAAACGTCCAGCTTTTGCTGCCACAGCAAAGGTGCCAGCGGGGAAAAGTAATGCTGGTTCTCACTGCCTCCTGGAACCCTTTCAAATGCCACAGACAATTTGGCCCTCTCTGCTTTCCTGCGGACTCCATCCTCAAAAGCACCTGTTTTCGCTTTCGGCAACCTCCGGAGCAAAAAAGACAAACGTCCAGCTTTTGCTGCCACAGCAAAGGTGCCAGCGGGGAAAAGTAATGCTGGTTCTCACTGCGTCCTGGAACCCTTTCAAATGCCCCAGACAATTTGGCCCTCTCTGCTTTCCTGCGGACTCCATCCTCAAAAGCACCTGTTTTCGCTTTCGGCAACCTCCGGTGCAAAAAAGATAAACGTCCAGCTTTTGCTGCCACAGCAAAGGTGCCAGCGGGGAAAAGTGATGCTGGTCCTCATTGCCTCCTGGAACCTCTTCAAATGCCCCAGACAATTTGGCCCTCTCTGCTTTCCTGCGGACTCCATCCTCAAAAGCACCTGTTTTCGCTTTCGGCAGCCTCCGGAGCAAAAAAGACAAACGTCCAGCTTTTGCTGCCACAGCAAAGGTGCCGGCGGGGAAAAATAATGCTGGTTCTCACTGCCTCCTGGAACCTCTTCAAATGCCCCAGACAATTTGGCCCTCTCTGCTTTCCTGCGGACTCCATCCTCAAAAGCACCTGTTTTCGCTTTCGGCAGCCTCCGGAGCAAAAAAGACAAACGTCCAGCTTTTGCTGCCACAGCAAAGGTGCCAACGGGGAAAAGTAATGCTGGTTCTCACTGCCTCCTGGAACCCTTTCAAATGCCACAGACAATTTGGCCCTCTCTGCTTTCCTGCGGACTCCATCCTCAAAAGCACCTGTTTTCGCTTTCGGCAACCTCCGGAGCAAAAAAGACAAACGTCCAGCTTTTGCTGCCACAGCAAAGGTGCCAGCGGGGAAAAGTAATGCTGGTTCTCACTGCCTCCTGGAACCTCTTCAAATGCCCCAGACAATTTGGCCCTCTCTGCTTTCCTGCGGACTCCATCCTCAAAAGCACCTTTTTTCGCTTTCGGCAACCTCCGGAGCAAAAAAGACAAACGTCCAGCTTTTGCTGCCACAGCAAAAGTGCCAGCGGGGAAAAGTAATGCTGGTTCTCACTGCCTCCTGGAACCTCTTCAAATGCCCCAGACAATTTGGCCCTCTCTGCTTTCCTGTGGACTCCATCCTCAAAAGCACCTGTTTTCGCTTTCGGCAACCTCAGGAGCAAAAAAGACGAACGTCCAGCTTTTACTGCCACAGCAAAGGTGCCAGCGGGGAAAAGTAATGCTGGTTCTCACTGCCTCCTGGAACCCTTTCAAATGCCACAGACAATTTGGCCCTCTCTGCTTTCCTGCGGACTCCATCCTCAAAAGCACCTGTTTTCGCTTTCGGCAGCCTCCGGAGCAAAAAAGACAAACGTCCAGCTTTTGCTGCCACAGCAAAGGTGCCAGCGGGGAAAAGTGATGCTGGTCCTCATTGCCTCCTGGAACCTCTTCAAATGCCCCAGACAATTTGGCCCTCTCTGCTTTCCTGCGGACTCCATCCTCAAAAGCACCTGTTTTCGCTTTCGGCAACCTCCGGAGCAAAAAAGACAAACGTCCAGCTTTTGCTGCCACAGCAAAGGTGCCAGCGGGGAAAAGTGATGCTGGTCCTCATTGCCTCCTGGAACCTCTTCAAATGCCCCACACAATTTGGCCCTCTCTGCTTTCCTGCGGACTCCATCCTCAAAAGCACCTGTTTTCGCTTTCGGCAGCCTCCGGAGCAAAAAAGACAAACGTCCAGCTTTTGCTGCCACAGCAAAGGTGCCAGCGGGGAAAAGTAATGCTGGTTCTCACTGCCTCCTGGAACCTCTTCAAATCCCCCAGACAATTTGTCCCTCTCTGCTTTCCTGCGGACTCCATCATCAAAAGCACCTGTTTTCGCTTTCGGCAACCTCCGGAGCAAAAAAGACAAACGTCCAGCTTTTGCTGCCACAGCAAAGGTGCCAGCGGGGAAAAGTAATGCTGGTTCTCACTGCCTCCTGGAACCCTTTCAAATGCTACAGACAATTTGGCCCTCTCTGCTTTCCTGCGGACTCCATCCTCAAAAGCACCTGTTTTCGCTTTCGGCAGCCTCCGGAGCAAAAAAGACAAACGTCCAGCTTTTGCTGCCACAGCAAAGGTGCCAGCGGGGAAAAGTAATGCTGGTTCTCACTGCCTCCTGGAACCCTTTCAAATGCCACAGACAATTTGGCCCTCTCTGCTTTCCTGCGGACTCCATCCTCAAAAGAACCTATTTTCGCTTTCGGCGCCCGCCGGAGCAAAAAAGACAAACGTCCAGCTTTTGCTGCCACAGCAAAGGTGCCAGCGGGGAAAAGTAATGCTGGTTCTCACTGCCTCCTGGAACCCTTTCAAATGCCAGAGACAATTTGGCCCTCTCTGCTTTCCTGCGGACTCCATCCTCAAAAGCACCTGTTTTCGATTTCGGCAACCTCCGGAGCAAAAAAGACAAACGTCCAGCTTTTGCTGCCACAGCAAAGGTGCCAGCGGGGAAAAGTAATGCTGGTTCTCACTGCCTCCTGGAACCCTTTCAAATGGCCCAGACAATTTGGCCCTCTCTGCTTTCCTGCGGACTCCATCCTCAAAAGTGCCTTTTTTCGCTTTCGGCAACCTCCGGAGCAAAAAAGACAAACGTCCAGCTTTTGCTGCCACAGCAAAGGTGCCAGCGGGGAAAAGTAATGCTGGTTCTCACTGCCTCCTGGAACCCTTTCAAATGCCACAGACAATTTGGCCCTCTCTGCTTTCCTGCGGACTCCATCCTCAAAAGCACCTGTTTTCGCTTTCGGCAACCTCCGGAGCAAAAAAGACAAACGTCCAGCTTTTGATGCCACAGCAAAGGTGCCAGCGGGGAAAAGTAATGCTGGTTCTCACTGCCTCCTGGAACCCTTTCAAATGCCACAGACAATTTGGCCCTCTCTGCTTTCCTGCGGACTCCATCCTCAAAAGCACCTGTTTTCGCTTTCGGCAACCTCCGGAGCAAAAAAGACAAACGTCCAGCTTTTGCTGCCACAGCAAAGGTGCCAGCGGGGAAAAGTAATGCTGGTTCTCACTGCCTCCTGGAACCCTTTCAAATGCCCCAGACAATTTGGCCCTCTCTGCTTTCCTGCGGACTCCATCCTCAAAAGCACCTGTTTTCGCTTTCGGCAACCTCCGGAGCAAAAAAGATAAACGTCCAGCTTTTGCTGCCACAGCAAAGGTGCCAGCGGGGAAAAGTGATGCTGGTCCTCATTGCCTCCTGGAACCTCTTCAAATGCCCCAGACAATTTGGCCCTCTCTGCTTTCCTGCGGACTCCATCCTCAAAAGCACCTGTTTTCGCTTTCGGCAGCCTCCGGTGGTAAAAAGACAAACGTCCAGCTTTTGCTGCCACAGCAAAGGTGCCAGCGGGGAAAAGTAATGCTGGTTCTCACTGCCTCCTGGAACCTCTTCAAATCCCCCAGACAATTTGGCCCTCTCTGCTTTCCTGCGGACTCCATCCTCAAAAGCACCTTTTTTCGCTTTCGGCAACCTCCGGAGCAAAAAAGACGAACGTCCAGCTTTTACTGCCACAGCAAAGGTGCCAGCGGGGAAAAGTAATGCTGGTTCTCACTGCCTCCTGGAACCCTTTCAAATGCCACAGACAATTTGGCCCTCTCTGCTTTCCTGCGGACTCCATCCTCAAAAGCACCTGTTTTCGCTTTCGGCAGCCTCCGGAGCAAAAAAGACAAACGTCCAGCTTTTGCTGCCACAGCAAAGGTGCCAGCGGGGAAAAGTGATGCTGGTCCTCATTGCCTCCTGGAACCTCTTCAAATGCCCCAGACAATTTGGCCCTCTCTGCTTTCCTGCGGACTCCATCCTCAAAAGCACCTGTTTTCGCTTTCGGCAACCTCCGGAGCAAAAAAGACAAACGTCCAGCTTTTGCTGCCACAGCAAAGGTGCCAGCGGGGAAAAGTGATGCTGGTCCTCATTGCCTCCTGGAACCTCTTCAAATGCCCCAGACAATTTGGCCCTCTCTGCTTTCCTGCGGACTCCATCCTCAAAAGCACCTGTTTTCGCTTTCGGCAGCCTCCGGAGCAAAAAAGACAAACGTCCAGCTTTTGCTGCCACAGCAAAGGTGCCGGCGGGGAAAAGTAATGCTGGTTCTCACTGCCTCCTGGAACCTCTTCAAATCCCCCAGACAATTTGTCCCTCTCTGCTTTCCTGCGGACTCCATCATCAAAAGCACCTGTTTTCGCTTTCGGCAACCTCCGGAGCAAAAAAGACAAACGTCCAGCTTTTGCTGCCACAGCAAAGGTGCCAGCGGGGAAAAGTAATGCTGGTTCTCACTGCCTCCTGGAACCCTTTCAAATGCTACAGACAATTTGGCCCTCTCTGCTTTCCTGCGGACTCCATCCTCAAAAGCACCTGTTTTCGCTTTCGGCAGCCTCCGGAGCAAAAAAGACAAACGTCCAGCTTTTGCTGCCACAGCAAAGGTGCCAGCGGGGAAAAGTAATGCTGGTTCTCACTGCCTCCTGGAACCCTTTCAAATTCCCCAGACAATTTGGCCCTCTCTGCTTTCCTGCGGACTCCATCCTCAAAAGAACCTATTTTCGCTTTCGGCGCCCTCCGGAGCAAAAAAGACAAACGTCCAGCTTTTGCTGCCACAGCAAAGGTGCCAGCGGGGAAAAGTAATGCTGGTTCTCACTGCCTCCTGGAACCCTTTCAAATGCCACAGACAATTTGGCCCTCTCTGCTTTCCTGCGGACTCCATCCTCAAAAGCACCTGTTTTCGATTTCGGCAACCTCCGGAGCAAAAAAGACAAACGTCCAGCTTTTGCTGCCACAGCAAAGGTGCCAGCGGGGAAAAGTAATGCTGGTTCTCACTGCCTCCTGGAACCCTTTCAAATGGCCCAGACAATTTGGCCCTCTCTGCTTTCCTGCGGACTCCATCCTCAAAAGTGCCTTTTTTCGCTTTCGGCAACCTCCGGAGCAAAAAAGACAAACGTCCAGCTTTTGCTGCCACAGCAAAGGTGCCAGCGGGGAAAAGTAATGCTGGTTCTCACTGCCTCCTGGAACCCTTTCAAATGCCACAGACAATTTGGCCCTCTCTGCTTTCCTGCGGACTCCATCCTCAAAAGCACCTGTTTTCGCTTTCGGCAACCTCCGGAGCAAAAAAGACAAACGTCCAGCTTTTGCTGCCACAGCAAAGGTGCCAGCGGGGAAAAGTAATGCTGGTTCTCACTGCCTCCTGGAACCCTTTCAAATGCCACAGACAATTTGGCCCTCTCTGCTTTCCTGCGGACTCCATCCTCAAAAGCACCTGTTTTCGCTTTTGGCAACCTCCGGAGCAAAAAAGACAAACGTCCAGCTTTTGCTGCCACAGCAAAGGTGCCAGCGGGGAAAAGTAATGCTGGTTCTCACTGCCTCCTGGAACCCTTTCAAATGCCCCAGACAATTTGGCCCTCTCTGCTTTCCTGCGGACTCCATCCTCAAAAGCACCTGTTTTCGCTTTCGGCAACCTCCGGAGCAAAAAAGATAAACGTCCAGCTTTTGCTGCCACAGCAAAGGTGCCAGCGGGGAAAAGTGATGCTGGTCCTCATTGCCTCCTGGAACCTCTTCAAATGCCCCAGACAATTTGGCCCTCTCTGCTTTCCTGCGGACTCCATCCTCAAAAGCACCTGTTTTCGCTTTCGGCAGCCTCCGGTGGTAAAAAGACAAACGTCCAGCTTTTGCTGCCACAGCAAAGGTGCCGGCGGGGAAAAATAATGCTGGTTCTCACTGCCTCCTGGAACCTCTTCAAATCCCCCAGATAATTTGGCCCTCTCTGCTTTCCTGCGGACTCCATCATCAAAAGCACCTGTTTTCTCCTTCGGCGGTGTTTGGAGCAAAAAAGACAAACGTCCAGCTTTTGCTGCCACAGCAAAGGTGCCAGCGGGGAAAAGTAATGCTGGTTCTCACTGCCTCCTGGAACCCTTTCAAATGCCACAGACAATTTGGCCCTCTCTGCTTTCCTGCGGACTCTATCCTCAAAAGTGCCTTTTTTCACGTTCGTAGCCCTCCGGTGGTAAAAAGACAAACGTCCAGCTTTTGCTGCCACAGCAAAGGTGCCAGCGGGGAAAAGTAATGCTGGTTCTCACTGCCTCCTGGAACCCTTTCAAATGCCACAGACAATTTGGCCCTCTCTGCTTTCCTGCGGACTCCATCCTCAAAAGCACCTGTTTTCGCTTTCGGCAACCTCCGGAGCAAAAAAGACAAACGTCCAGCTTTTGCTGCCACAGCAAAGGTGCCAGCGGGGAAAAGTAATGCTGGTTCTCACTGCCTCCTGGAACCTCTTCAAATGCCACAGACAATTTGGCCCTCTCTGCTTTCCTGCGGACTCCATCCTCAAAAGCACCTGTTTTCGCTTTCGGCAACCTCCGGAGCAAAAAAGACAAACGTCCAGCTTTTGCTGCCACAGCAAAGGTGCCAGCGGGGAAAAGTGATGCTGGTCCTCATTGCCTCCTGGAACCTCTTCAAATGCCCCAGACAATTTGGCCCTCTCTGCTTTCCTGCGGACTCCATCCTCAAAAGCACCTGTTTTCGCTTTCGGCAACCTCCGGAGCAAAAAAGACAAACGTCCAGCTTTTGCTGCCACAGCAAAGGTGCCAGCGGGGAAAAGTGATGCTGGTCCTCATTGCCTCCTGGAACCTCTTCAAATGCCCCAGACAATTTGGCCCTCTCTGCTTTCCTGCGGACTCCATCCTCAAAAGCACCTGTTTTCGCTTTCGGCAGCCTCCGGTGGTAAAAAGACAAACGTCCAGCTTTTGCTGCCACAGCAAAGGTGCCGGCGGGGAAAAATAATGCTGGTTCTCACTGCCTCCTGGAACCTCTTCAAATCCCCCAGATAATTTGGCCCTCTCTGCTTTCCTGCGGACTCCATCATCAAAAGCACCTGTTTTCTCCTTCGGCGGTGTTTGGAGCAAAAAAGACAAACGTCCAGCTTTTGCTGCCACAGCAAAGGTGCCAGCGGGGAAAAGTAATGCTGGTTCTCACTGCCTCCTGGAACCCTTTCAAATGCCACAGACAATTTGGCCCTCTCTGCTTTCCTGCGGACTCTATCCTCAAAAGTGCCTTTTTTCACGTTCGTAGCCCTCCGGTGGTAAAAAGACAAACGTCCAGCTTTTGCTGCCACAGCAAAGGTGCCAGCGGGGAAAAGTAATGCTGGTTCTCACTGCCTCCTGGAACCCTTTCAAATGCCACAGACAATTTGGCCCTCTCTGCTTTCCTGCGGACTCCATCCTCAAAAGCACCTGTTTTCGCTTTCGGCAACCTCCGGAGCAAAAAAGACAAACGTCCAGCTTTTGCTGCCACAGCAAAGGTGCCAGCGGGGAAAAGTAATGCTGGTTCTCACTGCCTCCTGGAACCTCTTCAAATGCCACAGACAATTTGGCCCTCTCTGCTTTCCTGCGGACTCCATCCTCAAAAGCACCTGTTTTCGCTTTCGGCAACCTCCGGAGCAAAAAAGACAAACGTCCAGCTTTTGCTGCCACAGCAAAGGTGCCAGCGGGGAAAAGTGATGCTGGTCCTCATTGCCTCCTGGAACCTCTTCAAATGCCCCAGACAATTTGGCCCTCTCTGCTTTCCTGCGGACTCCATCCTCAAAAGCACCTGTTTTCGCTTTCGGCAACCTCCGGAGCAAAAAAGACAAACGTCCAGCTTTTGCTGCCACAGCAAAGGTGCCAGCGGGGAAAAGTGATGCTGGTCCTCATTGCCTCCTGGAACCTCTTCAAATGCCCCAGACAATTTGGCCCTCTCTGCTTTCCTGCGGACTCCATCCTCAAAAGCACCTGTTTTCGCTTTCGGCAACCTCCGGAGCAAAAAAGACAAACGTCCAGCTTTTGCTGCCACAGCAAAGGTGCCAGCGGGGAAAAGTAATGCTGGTTCTCACTGCCTCCTGGAACCTCTTCAAATCCCCCAGACAATTTGGCCCTCTCTGCTTTCCTGCGGACTCCATCCTCAAAAGCACCTGTTTTCTCTTTCGGCGGTGTTTGGAGCAAAAAAGACAAACGTCCAGCTTTTGCTGCCACAGCAAAGGTGCCAGCGGGGAAAAGTAATGCTGGTTCTCACTGCCTCCTGGAACCCTTTCAAATGCCACAGACAATTTGGCCCTCTCTGCTTTCCTGCGGACTCTATCCTCAAAAGTGCCTTTTTTCACATTCGTAGCCCTCCGGTGGTAAAAAGACAAACGTCCAGCTTTTGCTGCCACAGCAAAGGTGCCAGCGGGGAAAAGTAATGCTGGTTCTCACTGCCTCCTGGAACCCTTTCAAATGCCACAGACAATTTGGCCCTCTCTGCTTTCCTGCGGACTCCATCCTCAAAAGCACCTGTTTTCGCTTTCGGCAACCTCCGGAGCAAAAAAGACAAACGTCCAGCTTTTGCTGCCACAGCAAAGGTGCCAGCGGGGAAAAGTAATGCTGGTTCTCACTGCCTCCTGGAACCTCTTCAAATGCCACAGACAATTTGGCCCTCTCTGCTTTCCTGCGGACTCCATCCTCAAAAGCACCTGTTTTCGCTTTCGGCAACCTCCGGAGCAAAAAAGACAAACGTCCAGCTTTTGCTGCCACAGCAAAGGTGCCAGCGGGGAAAAGTGATGCTGGTCCTCATTGCCTCCTGGAACCTCTTCAAATGCCCCAGACAATTTGGCCCTCTCTGCTTTCCTGCGGACTCCATCCTCAAAAGCACCTGTTTTCGCTTTCGGCAACCTCCGGAGCAAAAAAGACAAACGTCCAGCTTTTGCTGCCACAGCAAAGGTGCCAGCGGGGAAAAGTGATGCTGGTCCTCATTGCCTCCTGGAACCTCTTCAAATGCCCCAGACAATTTGGCCCTCTCTGCTTTCCTGCGGACTCCATCCTCAAAAGCACCTGTTTTCGCTTTCGGCAACCTCCGGAGCAAAAAAGACAAACGTCCAGCTTTTGCTGCCACAGCAAAGGTGCCAACGGGGAAAAGTAATGCTGGTTCTCACTGCCTCCTGGAACCTCTTCAAATCCCCCAGACAATTTGGCCCTCTCTGCTTTCCTGCGGACTCCATCCTCAAAAGCACCTGTTTTCTCTTTCGGCGGTGTTTGGAGCAAAAAAGACAAACGTCCAGCTTTTGCTGCCACAGCAAAGGTGCCAGCGGGGAAAAGTAATGCTGGTTCTCACTGCCTCCTGGAACCCTTTCAAATGCCCCAGACAATTTGGCCCTCTCTGCTTTCCTGCGGACTCTATCCTCAAAAGTGCCTTTTTTCGCTTTCGGCAACCTCCGGAGCAAAAAAGACAAACGTCCAGCTTTTGCTGCCACAGCAAAGGTGCCAGCGGGGAAAAGTAATGCTGGTTCTCACTGCCTCCTGGAACCCTTTCAAATGCCACAGACAATTTGGCCCTCTCTGCTTTCCTGCGGACTCCATCCTCAAAAGCACCTGTTTTCGCTTTCGGCAACCTCCGGAGCAAAAAAGACAAACGTCCAGCTTTTGATGCCACAGCAAAGGTGCCAGCGGGGAAAAGTAATGCTGGTTCTCACTGCCTCCTGGAACCCTTTCAAATGCCACAGACAATTTGGCCCTCTCTGCTTTCCTGCGGACTCCATCCTCAAAAGCACCCGTTTTCGCTTTCGGCAACCTCCGGAGCAAAAAAGACAAACGTCCAGCTTTTGATGCCACAGCAAAGGTGCCAGCGGGGAAAAGTAATGCTGGTTCTCACTGCCTCCTGGAACCCTTTCAAATGCCCCAGATAATTTGGCCCTCTCTGCTTTCCTGCGGACTCCATCCTCAAAAGCACCTGTTTTCGCTTTCGGCAACCTCCGGAGCAAAAAAGACAAACGTCCAGCTTTTGCTGCCACAGCAAAGGTGCCAGCGGGGAAAAGTAATGCTGGTTCTCACTGCCTCCTGGAACCCTTTCAAATGCCACAGACAATTTGGCCCTCTCTGCTTTCCTGCGGACTCTATCCTCAAAAGTGCCTTTTTTCACATTCGTAGCCCTCCGGTGGTAAAAAGAAAAACGTCCAGCTTTTGCTGCCACAGCAAAGGTGCCAGCGGGGAAAAGTAATGCTGGTTCTCACTGCCTCCTGGAACCCTTTCAAATGCCACAGACAATTTGGCCCTCTCTGCTCTCCTGCGGACTCCATCCTCAAAAGCACCTGTTTTCGCTTTCGGCAACCTCCGGAGCAAAAAAGACAAACGTCCAGCTTTTGCTGCCACAGCAAAGGTGCCAGCGGGGAAAAGTGATGCTGGTCCTCATTGCCTCCTGGAACCTCTTCAAATGCCCCAGACAATTTGGCCCTCTCTGCTTTCCTGCGGACTCCATCCTCAAAAGCACCTGTTTTCGCTTTCGGCAACCTCCGGAGCAAAAAAGACAAACGTCCAGCTTTTGCTGCCACAGCAAAGGTGCCAGCGGGGAAAAGTGATGCTGGTCCTCATTGCCTCCTGGAACCTCTTCAAATGCCCCAGACAATTTGGCCCTCTCTGCTTTCCTGCGGACTCCATCCTCAAAAGCACCTGTTTTCGCTTTCGGCAACCTCCGGAGCAAAAAAGACAAACGTCCAGCTTTTGCTGCCACAGCAAAGGTGCCAGCGGGGAAAAGTAATGCTGGTTCTCACTGCCTCCTGGAACCTCTTCAAATCCCCCAGACAATTTGGCCCTCTCTGCTTTCCTGCGGACTCCATCCTCAAAAGTGCCTTTTTTCGCTTTCGGCAACCTCCGGAGCAAAAAAGACAAACGTCCAGCTTTTGCTGCCACAGCAAAGGTGCCAGCGGGGAAAAGTAATGCTGGTTCTCACTGCCTCCTGGAACCCTTTCAAATGCCACAGACAATTTGGCCCTCTCTGCTTTCCTGCGGACTCCATCCTCAAAAGCACCTGTTTTCGCTTTCGGCAACCTCCGGAGCAAAAAAGACAAACGTCCAGCTTTTGATGCCACAGCAAAGGTGCCAGCGGGGAAAAGTAATGCTGGTTCTCACTGCCTCCTGGAACCCTTTCAAATGCCACAGACAATTTGGCCCTCTCTGCTTTCCTGCGGACTCCATCCTCAAAAGCACCTGTTTTCCCTTTCGGCAACCTCCGGAGCAAAAAAGACAAACGTCCAGCTTTTGATGCCACAGCAAAGGTGCCAGCGGGGAAAAGTAATGCTGGTTCTCACTGCCTCCTGGAACCCTTTCAAATGCCCCAGATAATTTGGCCCTCTCTGCTTTCCTGCGGACTCCATCCTCAAAAGCACCTGTTTTCGCTTTCGGCAACCTCCGGAGCAAAAAAGACAAACGTCCAGCTTTTGCTGCCACAGCAAAGGTGCCAGCGGGGAAAAGTAATGCTGGTTCTCACTGCCTCCTGGAACCCTTTCAAATGCCACAGACAATTTGGCCCTCTCTGCTTTCCTGCGGACTCTATCCTCAAAAGTGCCTTTTTTCACATTCGTAGCCCTCCGGTGGTAAAAAGAAAAACGTCCAGCTTTTGCTGCCACAGCAAAGGTGCCAGCGGGGAAAAGTAATGCTGGTTCTCACTGCCTCCTGGAACCCTTTCAAATGCCACAGACAATTTGGCCCTCTCTGCTTTCCTGCGGACTCCATCCTCAAAAGCACCTGTTTTCGCTTTCGGCAACCTCCGGAGCAAAAAAGACAAACGTCCAGCTTTTGCTGCCACAGCAAAGGTGCCAGCGGGGAAAAGTAATGCTGGTTCTCACTGCCTCCTGGAACCTCTTCAAATGCCACAGACAATTTGGCCCTCTCTGCTTTCCTGCGGACTCCATCCTCAAAAGCACCTGTTTTCGCTTTCGGCAACCTCCGGAGCAAAAAAGACAAACGTCCAGCTTTTGCTGCCACAGCAAAGGTGCCAGCGGGGAAAAGTAATGCTGGTTCTCACTGCCTCCTGGAACCCTTTCAAATGCCCCAGACAATTTGGCCCTCTCTGCTTTCCTGCGGACTCTATCCTCAAAAGTGCCTTTTTTCGCTTTCGGCAACCTCCGGAGCAAAAAAGACAAACGTCCAGCTTTTGCTGCCACAGCAAAGGTGCCAGCGGGGAAAAGTAATGCTGGTTCTCACTGCCTCCTGGAACCCTTTCAAATGCCCCAGACAATTTGGCCCTCTCTGCTTTCCTGCGGACTCCAACCTCAAAAGCACCTGTTTTCGCTTTCGGCAACCTCCGGAGCAAAAAAGACAAACGTCCAGCTTTTGATGCCACAGCAAAGGTGCCAGCGGGGAAAAGTAATGCTGGTTCTCACTGCCTCCTGGAACCCTTTCAAATGCCACAGACAATTTGGCCCTCTCTGCTTTCCTGCGGACTCCATCCTCAAAAGCACCTGTTTTCCCTTTCGGCAACCTCCGGAGCAAAAAAGACAAACGTCCAGCTTTTGATGCCACAGCAAAGGTGCCAGCGGGGAAAAGTAATGCTGGTTCTCACTGCCTCCTGGAACCCTTTCAAATGCCACAGACAATTTGGCCCTCTCTGCTTTCCTGCGGACTCTATCCTCAAAAGTGCCTTTTTTCACATTCGTAGCCCTCCGGTGGTAAAAAGAAAAACGTCCAGCTTTTGCTGCCACAGCAAAGGTGCCAGCGGGGAAAAGTAATGCTGGTTCTCACTGCCTCCTGGAACCCTTTCAAATGCCACAGACAATTTGGCCCTCTCTGCTTTCCTGCGGACTCCATCCTCAAAAGCACCTGTTTTCGCTTTCGGCAACCTCCGGAGCAAAAAAGACAAACGTCCAGCTTTTGCTGCCACAGCAAAGGTGCCAGCGGGGAAAAGTAATGCTGGTTCTCACTGCCTCCTGGAACCTCTTCAAATGCCACAGACAATTTGGCCCTCTCTGCTTTCCTGCGGACTCCATCCTCAAAAGCACCTGTTTTCGCTTTCGGCAACCTCCGGAGCAAAAAAGACAAACGTCCAGCTTTTGCTGCCACAGCAAAGGTGCCAGCGGGGAAAAGTGATGCTGGTCCTCATTGCCTCCTGGAACCTCTTCAAATGCCCCAGACAATTTGGCCCTCTCTGCTTTCCTGCGGACTCCATCCTCAAAAGCACCTGTTTTCGCTTTCGGCAACCTCCGGAGCAAAAAAGAAAAACGTCCAGCTTTTGCTGCCACAGCAAAGGTGCCAGCGGGGAAAAGTGATGCTGGTCCTCTTTTGCCTCCTGGAACCTCTTCAAATGCCCCAGACAATTTGGCCCTCTCTGCTTTCTTGCGGACTCCATCCTCAAAAGCACCTGTTTTCGCTTTCGGCAGCCTCCGGAGCAAAAAAGACAAACGTCCAGCTTTTGCTGCCACAGCAAAGGTGCCAACGGGGAAAAGTAATGCTGGTTCTCACTGCCTCCTGGAACCTCTTCAAATCCCCCAGACAATTTGGCCCTCTCTGCTTTCCTGCGGACTCCATCCTCAAAAGCACCTGTTTTCTCTTTCGGCGGTGTTTGGAGCAAAAAAGACAAACGTCCAGCTTTTGCTGCCACAGCAAAGGTGCCAGCGGGGAAAAGTAATGCTGGTTCTCACTGCCTCCTGGAACCCTTTCAAATGCCCCAGACAATTTGGCCCTCTCTGCTTTCCTGCGGACTCTATCCTCAAAAGTGCCTTTTTTCGCTTTCGGCAACCTCCGGAGCAAAAAAGACAAACGTCCAGCTTTTGCTGCCACAGCAAAGGTGCCAGCGGGGAAAAGTAATGCTGGTTCTCACTGCCTCCTGGAACCCTTTCAAATGCCCCAGACAATTTGGCCCTCTCTGCTTTCCTGCGGACTCCAACCTCAAAAGCACCTGTTTTCGCTTTCGGCAACCTCCGGAGCAAAAAAGACAAACGTCCAGCTTTTGATGCCACAGCAAAGGTGCCAGCGGGGAAAAGTAATGCTGGTTCTCACTGCCTCCTGGAACCCTTTCAAATGCCACAGACAATTTGGCCCTCTCTGCTTTCCTGCGGACTCCATCCTCAAAAGCACCTGTTTTCCCTTTCGGCAACCTCCGGAGCAAAAAAGACAAACGTCCAGCTTTTGATGCCACAGCAAAGGTGCCAGCGGGGAAAAGTAATGCTGGTTCTCACTGCCTCCTGGAACCCTTTCAAATGCCACAGACAATTTGGCCCTCTCTGCTTTCCTGCGGACTCTATCCTCAAAAGTGCCTTTTTTCACATTCGTAGCCCTCCGGTGGTAAAAAGAAAAACGTCCAGCTTTTGCTGCCACAGCAAAGGTGCCAGCGGGGAAAAGTAATGCTGGTTCTCACTGCCTCCTGGAACCCTTTCAAATGCCACAGACAATTTGGCCCTCTCTGCTTTCCTGCGGACTCCATCCTCAAAAGCACCTGTTTTCGCTTTCGGCAACCTCCGGAGCAAAAAAGACAAACGTCCAGCTTTTGCTGCCACAGCAAAGGTGCCAGCGGGGAAAAGTAATGCTGGTTCTCACTGCCTCCTGGAACCTCTTCAAATGCCACAGACAATTTGGCCCTCTCTGCTTTCCTGCGGACTCCATCCTCAAAAGCACCTGTTTTCGCTTTCGGCAACCTCCGGAGCAAAAAAGACAAACGTCCAGCTTTTGCTGCCACAGCAAAGGTGCCAGCGGGGAAAAGTGATGCTGGTCCTCATTGCCTCCTGGAACCTCTTCAAATGCCCCAGACAATTTGGCCCTCTCTGCTTTCCTGCGGACTCCATCCTCAAAAGCACCTGTTTTCGCTTTCGGCAACCTCCGGAGCAAAAAAGAAAAACGTCCAGCTTTTGCTGCCACAGCAAAGGTGCCAGCGGGGAAAAGTGATGCTGGTCCTCTTTTGCCTCCTGGAACCTCTTCAAATGCCCCAGACAATTTGGCCCTCTCTGCTTTCTTGCGGACTCCATCCTCAAAAGCACCTGTTTTCGCTTTCGGCAGCCTCCGGAGCAAAAAAGACAAACGTCCAGCTTTTGCTGCCACAGCAAAGGTGCCAACGGGGAAAAGTAATGCTGGTTCTCACTGCCTCCTGGAACCTCTTCAAATCCCCCAGACAATTTGGCCCTCTCTGCTTTCCTGCGGACTCCATCCTCAAAAGCACCTGTTTTCTCTTTCGGCGGTGTTTGGAGCAAAAAAGACAAACGTCCAGCTTTTGCTGCCACAGCAAAGGTGCCAGCGGGGAAAAGTAATGCTGGTTCTCACTGCCTCCTGGAACCCTTTCAAATGCTACAGACAATTTGGCCCTCTCTGCTTTCCTGCGGACTCCATCCTCAAAAGCACCTGTTTTCGCTTTCGGCAACCTCCGGAGCAAAAAAGACAAACGTCCAGCTTTTGATGCCACAGCAAAGGTGCCAGCGGGGAAAAGTAATGCTGGTTCTCACTGCCTCCTGGAACCCTTTCAAATGCCACAGACAATTTGGCCCTCTCTGCTTTCCTGCGGACTCCATCCTCAAAAGCACCTGTTTTCGCTTTCGGCAGCCTCCGGAGCAAAAAAGACAAACGTCCAGCTTTTGATGCCACAGCAAAGGTGCCAGCGGGGAAAAGTAATGCTGGTTCTCACTGCCTCCTGGAACCCTTTCAAATGCCACAGACAATTTGGCCCTCTCTGCTTTCCTGCGGACTCTATCCTCAAAAGTGCCTTTTTTCGCTTTCGGCAACCTCCGGAGCAAAAAAGACAAACGTCCAGCTTTTGCTGCCACAGCAAAGGTGCCAGCGGGGAAAAGTAATGCTGGTTCTCACTGCCTCCTGGAACCCTTTCAAATGCCACAGACAATTTGGCCCTCTCTGCTTTCCTGCGGACTCCATCCTCAAAAGCACCTGTTTTCTCTTTCGGCAACCTCCGGAGCAAAAAAGACAAACGTCCAGCTTTTGCTGCCACAGCAAAGGTGCCAGCGGGGAAAAGTAATGCTGGTTCTCACTGCCTCCTGGAACCCTTTCAAATGCCACAGACAATTTGGCCCTCTCTGCTTTCCTGCGGACTCCATCCTCAAAAGCACCTGTTTTCGCTTTCGGCAACCTCCGGAGCAAAAAAGACAAACGTCCAGCTTTTGATGCCACAGCAAAGGTGCCAGCGGGGAAAAGTAATGCTGGTTCTCACTGCCTCCTGGAACCCTTTCAAATGCCACAGACAATTTGGCCCTCTCTGCTTTCCTGCGGACTCCATCCTCAAAAGCACCTGTTTTCGCTTTCGGCAACCTCCGGAGCAAAAAAGATAAACGTCCAGCTTTTGCTGCCACAGCAAAGGTGCCAGCGGGGAAAAGTGATGCTGGTCCTCATTGCCTCCTGGAACCTCTTCAAATGCCCCAGACAATTTGGCCCTCTCTGCTTTCCTGCGGACTCCATCCTCAATAGCACCTGTTTTCGCTTTCGGCAGCCTCCGGAGCAAAAAAGACAAATGTCCAGCTTTTGCTGCCACAGCAAAGGTGCCGGCAGGGAAAAATAATGCTGGTTCTCACTGCCTCCTGGAACCTCTTCAAATCCCCCAGATAATTTGGCCCTCTCTGCTTTCCTGCGGACTCAATCATCAAAAGCACCTGTTTTCTCTTTCGGCGGTGTTTGGAGCAAAAAAGACAAACGTCCAGCTTTTGCTGCCACAGCAAAGGTGCCAGCGGGGAAAAGTAATGCTGGTTCTCACTGCCTCCTGGAACCCTTTCAAATGCCACAGACAATTTGGCCCTCTCTGCTTTCCTGCGGACTCTATCCTCAAAAGTGCCTTTTTTCACATTCGTAGCCCTCCGGTGGTAAAAAGAAAAACGTCCAGCTTTTGCTGCCACAGCAAAGGTGCCAGCGGGGAAAAGTAATGCTGGTTCTCACTGCCTCCTGGAACCCTTTCAAATGCCACAGACAATTTGGTCCTCTCTGCTTTCCTGCGGACTCCATCCTCAAAAGCACCTGTTTTCGCTTTCGGCAACCTCCGGAGCAAAAAAGACAAACGTCCAGCTTTTGCTGCCACAGCAAAGGTGCCAGCGGGGAAAAGTAATGCTGGTTCTCACTGCCTCCTGGAACCTCTTCAAATGCCACAGACAATTTGGCCCTCTCTGCTTTCCTGCGGACTCCATCCTCAAAAGCACCTGTTTTCGCTTTCGGCAACCTCCGGAGCAAAAAAGACAAACGTCCAGCTTTTGCTGCCACAGCAAAGGTGCCAGCGGGGAAAAGTGATGCTGGTCCTCATTGCCTCCTGGAACCTCTTCAAATGCCCCAGACAATTTGGCCCTCTCTGCTTTCCTGCGGACTCCATCCTCAAAAGCACCTGTTTTCGCTTTCGGCAACCTCCGGAGCAAAAAAGACAAACGTCCAGCTTTTGCTGCCACAGCAAAGGTGCCAGCGGGGAAAAGTGATGCTGGTCCTCATTGCCTCCTGGAACCTCTTCAAATGCCCCAGACAATTTGGCCCTCTCTGCTTTCCTGCGGACTCCATCCTCAAAAGCACCTGTTTTCGCTTTCGGCAGCCTCCGGAGCAAAAAAGACAAACGTCCAGCTTTTGCTGCCACAGCAAAGGTGCCAGCGGGGAAAAGTAATGCTGGTTCTCACTGCCTCCTGGAACCTCTTCAAATCCCCCAGACAATTTGGCCCTCTCTGCTTTCCTGCGGACTCCATCCTCAAAAGCACCTGTTTTCTCTTTCGGCGGTGTTTGGAGCAAAAAAGACAAACGTCCAGCTTTTGCTGCCACAGCAAAGGTGCCAGTGGGGAAAAGTAATGATGGTTCTCACTGCCTCCTGGAACCCTTTCAAATGCTACAGACAATTTGGCCCTCTCTGCTTTCCTGCGGACTCCATCCTCAAAAGCACCTGTTTTCGCTTTCGGCAACCTCCGGAGCAAAAAAGACAAACGTCCAGCTTTTGCTGCCACAGCAAAGGTGCCAGCGGGGAAAAGTAATGCTGGTTCTCACTGCCTCCTGGAACCCTTTCAAATGCCACAGACAATTTGGCCCTCTCTGCTTTCCTGCGGACTCCATCCTCAAAAGCACCTGTTTTCGCTTTCGGCAACCTCCGGAGCAAAAAAGACAAACGTCCAGCTTTTGCTGCCACAGCAAAGGTGCCAGCGGGGAAAAGTAATGCTGGTTCTCACTGCCTCCTGGAACCCTTTCAAATGGCCCAGACAATTTGGCCCTCTCTGCTTTCCTGCGGACTCTATCCTCAAAAGTGCCTTTTTTCGCTTTCGGCAACCTCCGGAGCAAAAAAGACAAACGTCCAGCTTTTGCTGCCACAGCAAAGGTGCCAGCGGGGAAAAGTAATGCTGGTTCTCACTGCCTCCTGGAACCCTTTCAAATGCCACAGACAATTTGGCCCTCTCTGCTTTCCTGCGGACTCCATCCTCAAAAGCACCTGTTTTCTCTTTCGGCAACCTCCGGAGCAAAAAAGACAAACGTCCAGCTTTTGCTGCCACAGCAAAGGTGCCAGCGGGGAAAAGTAATGCTGGTTCTCACTGCCTCCTGGAACCCTTTCAAATGCCCCAGACAATTTGGCCCTCTCTGCTTTCCTGCGGACTCCATCCTCAAAAGCACCTGTTTTCGCTTTCGGCAACCTCCGGAGCAAAAAAGATAAACGTCCAGCTTTTGCTGCCACAGCAAAGGTGCCAGCGGGGAAAAGTGATGCTGGTCCTCATTGCCTCCTGGAACCTCTTCAAATGCCCCAGACAATTTGGCCCTCTCTGCTTTCCTGCGGACTCCATCCTCAAAAGCACCTGTTTTCGCTTTCGGCAGCCTCCGGAGCAAAAAAGACAAATGTCCAGCTTTTGCTGCCACAGCAAAGGTGCCGGCGGGGAAAAATAATGCTGGTTCTCACTGCCTCCTGGAACCTCTTCAAATCCCCCAGATAATTTGGCCCTCTCTGCTTTCCTGCGGACTCAATCATCAAAAGCACCTGTTTTCTCTTTCGGCGGTGTTTGGAGCAAAAAAGACAAACGTCCAGCTTTTGCTGCCACAGCAAAGGTGCCAGCGGGGAAAAGTAATGCTGGTTCTCACTGCCTCCTGGAACCCTTTCAAATGCCACAGACAATTTGGCCCTCTCTGCTTTCCTGCGGACTCTATCCTCAAAAGTGCCTTTTTTCACATTCGTCGCCCTCCGGTGGTAAAAAGACAAACGTCCAGCTTTTGCTGCCACAGCAAAGGTGCCAGCGGGGAAAAGTAATGCTGGTTCTCACTGCCTCCTGGAACCCTTTCAAATGCCACAGACAATTTGGCCCTCTCTGCTTTCCTGCGGACTCCATCCTCAAAAGCACCTGTTTTCGCTTTCGGCAACCTCCGGAGCAAAAAAGACAAACGTCCAGCTTTTGCTGCCACAGCAAAGGTGCCAGCGGGGAAAAGTAATGCTGGTTCTCACTGCCTCCTGGAACCTCTTCAAATGCCACAGACAATTTGGCCCTCTCTGCTTTCCTGCGGACTCCATCCTCAAAAGCACCTGTTTTCTCTTTCGGCGGTGTTTGGAGCAAAAAAGACAAACGTCCAGCTTTTGCTGCCACAGCAAAGGTGCCAGCGGGGAAAAGTGATGCTGGTCCTCATTGCCTCCTGGAACCTCTTCAAATGGCCCAGACAATTTGGCCCTCTCTGCTTTCCTGCGGACTCCATCCTCAAAAGCACCTGTTTTCGCTTTCGGCAACCTCCGGAGCAAAAAAGACAAACGTCCAGCTTTTGCTGCCACAGCAAAGGTGCCAGCGGGGAAAAGTGATGCTGGTCCTCATTGCCTCCTGGAACCTCTTCAAATGCCCCAGACAATTTGGCCCTCTCTGCTTTCCTGCGGACTCCATCCTCAAAAACACCTGTTTTCGCTTTCGGCAACCTCCGGAGCAAAAAAGACAAACGTCCAGCTTTTGCTGCCACAGCAAAGGTGCCAACGGGGAAAAGTAATGCTGGTTCTCACTGCCTCCTGGAACCTCTTCAAATCCCCCAGACAATTTGGCCCTCTCTGCTTTCCTGCGGACTCCATCATCAAAAGCACCTGTTTTCTCTTTTGGCGGTGTTTGGAGCAAAAAAGACAAACGTCCAGCTTTTGCTGCCACAGCAAAGGTGCCAGCGGGGAAAAGTAATGCTGGTTCTCACTGCCTCCTGGAACCCTTTCAAATGCCACAGACAATTTGGCCCTCTCTGCTTTCCTGCGGACTCCATCCTCAAAAGCACCTGTTTTCGCTTTTGGCGGTGTTTGGAGCAAAACAGACAAACGTCCAGCTTTTGCTGCCACAGCAAAGGTGCCAGCAGGGAAAAGTAATGCTGGTTCTCACTGCCTCCTGGAACCCTTTCAAATGCCCCAGACAATTTGGCCCTCTCTGCTTTCCTGCGGACTCTATCCTCAAGAGCACCTGTTTTCACTTTCGGCGCCCTCCGGTGGTAAAAAGACAAACATGCAGATTTTGCTGCCGCAGCAAATTTCCAGCGGGGAAAAGTAATGCTGTTTCTCACTGCCTCCTGGAACTCTTTCAAATGCCCCAGACAATTTGGCCCTCTCTGCTTTCCTGCGGACTCCATCCTCAAAAGCACCTGTTTTTGCTTTCGGCAACCTCCGGAGCAAAAAAGACAAACGTCCAGCTTTTGCTGCCACAGCAAAGTACCAGCGAGGAAAAGTAATGCTGGTTCTCACTGCCTCCTGGAACTCTTTCAAATGCCACAGACAATTTGGCCCTCTCTGCTTTCCTGCGGACTCCATCCTCAAAAGCCCCTGTTTTCGCTTTTGGAACCCTCTGGAGCAAAAAAGACAAACGTCCAGCTTTTGCTGCCACAGCAAAGGTGCCAGCGGGGAAAAGTAATGCTGGTTCTCACTGCCTCCTGGAACCCTTTCAAATGCCCCAGACAATTTGGCCCTCTCTGCTTACCTGCGGACTCCATCCTCAAAAGCACCTGTTTTCGCTTTCGGCAACCTCCGGAGCAAAAAAGACAAACGTCCAGCTTTTGCTGCCACAGCAAAGGTGCCAGCAGGGAAAAGTAATGCTGGTTCTCACTGCCTCCTGGAACCTCTTCAAATGCCCCAGACAATTTGGCCCTCTCTGCTTTCCTGCGGACTCCATCCTCAAAAGCACCCGTTTTCGCTTTCGGCGGTGTTTGGAGCAAAAAAGACAAACGTCCAGCTTTTGCTGCCACAGCAAAGGTGCCAGCAGGGAAAAGTAATGCTGGTTCTCACTGCCTCCTGGAACCCTTTCAAATGCCCCACACAATTTGGCCCTCTCTGCTTTCCTGCCGACTCTAGCCTCAAAAGCACCTGTTTTCACTTTCGGCGCCCTCCGGTGGTAAAAAGACAAACGTCCAGCTTTTGCTGCCGCAGCAAATTTCCAGCGGGGAAAAGTAATGCTGTTTCTCACTGCCTCCTGGAACTCTTTCAAATGCCACAGACAATTTGGCCCTCTCTGCTTTCCTGCAGACTCCATCCTCAAAAGCACCTGTTTTCGCTTTCGGCAACCTCCGGAGCAAAAAAGACAAACGTCCAGCTTTTGCTGCCACAGCAAAGGTGCCAGCGGAGAAATATGATGCTGGTCCTCACTGCCTCCTGGAACCTCTTCAAATGCCCCAGAAAATTTGGCCCTCTCTGCTTTCCTGCGGACTCCATCCTCAAAAGCACCTATTTTCGCTTTCGGCAGCCTCCGGAGCAAAAAAGACAAACGTCCAGCTTTTGCTGCCACAGCAAAGGTGCCAGCGGGGAAAAGTAATGCTGGTTCTCACTGCCTCCTGGAACCCTTTCAAATGCCACAGACAATTTGGCCCTCTCTGCTTTCCTGCGGACTCCATCCTCAAAAGCACCTGTTTTCGCTTTCGGCAACCTCCGGAGCAAAAAAGAAAAACGTCCAGCTTTTGCTGCCACAGCAAAGGTGCCAGCGGGGAAAAGTAATGCTGGTTCTCACTGCCTCCTGGAACCCTTTCAAATGCCACAGACAATTTGGCCCTCTCTGCTTTCCTGTGGACTCCATCCTCAAAAGCACCTGTTTTCGCTTTCGGCAACCTCCGAAGCAAAAAAGACAAACGTCCAGCTTTTGCTGCCACAGCAAAGGTGCCAGCGGGGAAAAGTAATGCTGGTTCTCACTGCCTCCTGGAACCCTTTCAAATGCCCCAGACAATTTGGCCCTCTCTGCTTTCCTGCGGACTCTATCCTCAAAACACCTGTTTTCACTTTCGGCGCCCTCCGGTGGTAAAAAGACAAACGTCCAGCTTTTGCTACCGCAGCAAATTTCCAGCGGGGAAAAGTAATGCTGTTTCTCACTGCCTCCTGGAACTCTTTCAAATGTTACAGACAATTTGGCCCTCTCTGCTTTCCTGCAGACTCCATCCTCAAAAGCACCTGTTTTCGCTTTCGGCAACCTCCGGAGCAAAAAAGTCAAACGTCCAGCTTTTGCTGCCACAGCAAAGGTGCCAGCAGAGAAATATGATGCTGGTCCTCACTGCCTCCTGGAAGCTCTTCAAATGCCCCAGACAATTTGGCCCTCTCTACTTTCCTGCGGACTCCATCCTCAAAAGCACCTATTTTCGCTTTCGGCAGCCTCCGGAGCAAAAAAGACAAACGTCCAGCTTTTGCTGCCACAGCAAAGGTGCCAGCGGGGAAAAGTAATGCTGGTTCTCACTGCCTCCTGGAACCCTTTCAAATGCCACAGACAATTTGGCCCTCTCTGCTTTCCTGCGGACTCCATCCTCAAAAGCACCTGTTTTCGCTTTCGGCAACCTCCGGAGCAAAAAAGACAAACGTCCAGCTTTTGCTGCCACAGCAAAGGTGCCAGCGGGGAAAAGTGATGCTGGTCCTCATTGCCTCCTGGAACCCTTTCAAATGCCCCAGACAATTTGGCCCTCTCTGCTTTCCTGCGGACTCCATCCTCAAAAGCACCTGTTTTCGCTTTCGGCAGCCTCCGGAGCAAAAAAGACAAACGTCCAGCTTTTGCTGCCACAGCAAAGGTGCCAGCGGGGAAAACTGATGATGGTCCTCATTGCCTCCTGGAACCTCTTCAAATGCCCCAGACAATTTGGCCCTCTCTGCTTTCCTGCGGACTCCATCCTCAAAAGCACCTGTTTTCGCTTTCGGCAACCTCAGGAGCAAAAAAGACAAACGTCCAGCTTTTGCTGCCACAGCAAAGGTGCCAGCGGGGAAAAGTGATGCTGGTCCTCATTGCCTCCTGGAACCTCTTCAAATGCCCCAGACAATTTGGCCCTCTCTGCTTTCCTGCGGACTCCATCCTCAAAAGCACCTGTTTTCCCTTTCGGAAACCTCCGGAGCAAAAAAGACAAACGTCCAGCTTTTGCTGCCACAGCAAAGGTGCCAGCGGGGAAAAGTAATGCTGGTTCTCACTGCCTCCTGGAACCCTTTCAAATGCCACAGACAATTTGGCCCTCTCTGCTTTCCTGCGGACTCCATCCTCAAAAGAACCTATTTTCGCTTTCGGCGCCCTCCGGAGCAAAAAAGACAAACGTCCAGCTTTTGCTGCCACAGCAAAGGTGCCAGCGGGGAAAAGTAATGCTGGTTCTCACTGCCTCCTGGAACCCTTTCAAATGGCCCAGACAATTTGGCCCTCTCTGCTTTCCTGCGGACTCTATCCTCAAAAGTGCCTTTTTTCGCTTTCGGCAACCTCCGGAGCAAAAAAGACAAACGTCCAGCTTTTGCTGCCACAGCAAAGGTGCCAGCGGGGAAAAGTAATGCTGGTTCTCACTGCCTCCTGGAACCCTTTCAAATGCCACAGACAATTTGGCCCTCTCTGCTTTCCTGCGGACTCCATCCTCAAAAGCACCTGTTTTCGCTTTCGGCAGCCTCCGGAGCAAAAAAGAAAAACGTCCAGCTTTTGCTGCCACAGCAAAGGTGCCGGCGGGGAAAAATAATGCTGGTTCTCACTGCCTCCTGGAACCTCTTCAAATCCCCCAGACAATTTGGCCCTCTCTGCTTTCCTGCGGACTCCATCATCAACAGCACCTGTTTTCTATTTCGGCGGTGTTTGGAGCAAAAAAGACAAACGTCCAGCTTTTGCTGCCACAGCAAAGGTGCCAGCGGGGAAAAGTAATGCTGGTTCTCACTGCCTCCTGGAACCCTTTCAAATGCCACAGACAATTTGGCCCTCTCTGCTTTCCTGCGGACTCTATACTCAAAAGTGCCTTTTTTCACATTCGTCGCCCTCCGGTGGTAAAAAGACAAACGTCCAGCTTTTGCTGCCACAGCAAAGGTGCCAGCGGGGAAAAGTAATGCTGGTTCTCACTGCCTCCTGGAACCTCTTCAAATGCCACAGACAATTTGGCCCTCTCTGCTTTCCTGCGGACTCCATCCTCAAAAGCACCTGTTTTCGCTTTCGGCAACCTCCGGAGCAAAAAAGACAAACGTCCAGCTTTTGCTGCCACAGCAAAGGTGCCAGCGGGGAAAAGTGATGCTGGTCCTCATTGCCTCCTGGAACCTCTTCAAATGCCCCAGACAATTTGGCCCTATCTGCTTTCCTGCGGACTCCATCCTCAAAAGCACCTGTTTTCGCTTTCGGCAGCCTCCGGAGCAAAAAAGACAAATGTCCAGCTTTTGCTGCCACAGCAAAGGTGCCAGCGGGGAAAAGTATTGCTGGTTCTCACTGCCTCCTGGAACCCCTTCAAATCCCCCAGACAATTTGGCCCTCTCTGCTTTCCTGCGGACTCCATCATCAAAAGCACCTGTTTTCTCTTTCGGTGGAGTTTGGAGCAAAAAAGACAAACGTCCAGCTTTTGCTGCCACAGCAAAGGTGCCAGCGGGGAAAAGTAATGCTGGTTCTCACTGCCTCCTGGAACCCTTTCAAATGCCACAGAAAATTTGGCCCTCTCTGCTTTCCTGAGGACTCCATCCTCAAAAGCACCTGTTTTCGCTTTCGGCAACCTCCGGAGCAAAAAAGACAAACGTCCAGCTTTTGATGCCACAGCAAAGGTGCCAGCGGGGAAAAGTGATGCTGGTCCTCATTGCCTCCTGGAACCTCTTCAAATGCCTCAGACAATTTGGCCCTCTCTGCTTTCCTGCGGACTCCATCATCAAAAGCACCTGTTTTCTCTTTCGGCGGTCTTTGGAGCAAAAAAGACAAACGTCCAGCTTTTGCTGCCACAGCAAAGGTGCCAGCGGGGAAAAGTAATGCTGGTTCTCACTGCCTCCTGGAACCCTTTCAAATGCCCCAGACAATTTGGCCCTCTCTGCTTTCCTGCGGACTCCATCCTCAAAAGCACCTGTTTTCGCTTTCGGCAACCTCCGGAGCAAAAAAGACAAACGTCCAGCTTTTGCTGCCACAGCAAAGGTGCCAGCGGGGAAAAGTAATGCTGGTTCTCACTGCCTCCTGGAACCCTTTCAAATGCCACAGACAATTTGGCCCTCTCTGCTTTCCTGCGGACTCCATCCTCAAAAGCACCTGTTTTCGATTTCGGCAACCTCCGGAGCAAAAAAGACAAACGTCCAGCTTTTGCTGCCACAGCAAAGGTGCCAGCGGGGAAAAGTAATGCTGGTTCTCACTGCCTCCTGGAACCCTTTCAAATGGCCCAGACAATTTGGCCCTCTCTGCTTTCCTACGGACTCTATCCTCAAAAGTACCTTTTTTCGCTTTCGGCAACCTCCGGAGCAAAAAAGACAAACGTCCAGCTTTTGCTGCCACAGCAAAGGTGCCAGCGGGGAAAAGTAATGCTGGTTCTCACTGCCTCCTGGAACCCTTTCAAATGCCACAGACAATTTGGCCCTCTCTGCTTTCCTGCGGACTCCATCCTCAAAAGAACCTATTTTCGCTTTCGGCGCCCTCCGGAGCAAAAAAGACAAACGTCCAGCTTTTGCTGCCACAGCAAAGGTGCCAGCGGGGAAAAGTAATGCTGGTTCTCACTGCCTCCTGGAACCCTTTCAAATGCCACAGACAATTTGGCCCTCTCTGCTTTCCTGCGGACTCCATCCTCAAAAGCACCTGTTTTCGATTTCGGCAACCTCCGGAGCAAAAAAGACAAACGTCCAGCTTTTGCTGCCACAGCAAAGGTGCCAGCGGGGAAAAGTAATGCTGGTTCTCACTGCCTCCTGGAACCCTTTCAAATGGCCCAGACAATTTGGCCCTCTCTGCTTTCCTACGGACTCTATCCTCAAAAGTACCTTTTTTCGCTTTCGGCAACCTCCGGAGCAAAAAAGACAAACGTCCAGCTTTTGCTGCCACAGCAAAGGTGCCAGCGGGGAAAAGTAATGCTGGTTCTCACTGCCTCCTGGAACCCTTTCAAATGCCACAGACAATTTGGCCCTCTCTGCTTTCCTGCGGACTCCATCCTCAAAAGCACCTGTTTTCGCTTTCGGCAACCTCCGGAGCAAAAAAGACAAACGTCCAGCTTTTGATGCCACAGCAAAGGTGCCAGCGGGGAAAAGTAATGCTGGTTCTCACTGCCTCCTGGAACCCTTTCAAATGCCACAGACAATTTGGCCCTCTCTGCTTTCCTGCGGACTCTATCCTCAAAAGTGCCTTTTTTCACTTTCGGCGCCCTCCGGAGCAAAAAAGACAAACGTCCAGCTTTTGCTGCCACAGCAAAGGTGCCAGCGGGGAAAAGTAATGCTGGTTCTCACTGCCTCCTGGAACCCTTTCAAATGCCACAGACAATTTGGCCCTCTCTGATTTCCTGTGGACTCCATCCTCAAAAGCACCTGTTTTCGCTTTCGGCAACCTCCGTAGCAAAAAAGACAAACGTCCAGCTTTTGCTGCCACAGCAAAGGTGCCAGCGGGGAAAAGTAATGCTGGTTCTCACTGCCTCCTGGAACCCTTTCAAATGGCCCAGACAATTTGGCCCTCTCTGCTTTCCTGCGGACTCCATCCTCAAAAGCACCTGTTTTCGCTTTCGGCAACCTCCGGAGCAAAAAAGATAAACGTCCAGCTTTTGCTGCCACAGCAAAGGTGCCAGCGGGGAAAAGTGATGCTGGTCCTCATTGCCTCCTGGAACCTCTTCAAATGCCACAGACAATTTGGCCCTCTCTGCTTTCCTGCGGACTCTATCCTCAAAAGTGCCTTTTTTCACATTCGTCGCCCTCCGGTGGTAAAAAGACAAACGTCCAGCTTTTGCTGCCACAGCAAAGGTGCCAGCGGGGAAAAGTAATGCTGGTTCTCACTGCCTCCTGGAACCCTTTCAAATGCCACAGACAATTTGGCCCTCTCTGCTTTCCTGCGGACTCCATCCTCAAAAGCACCTGTTTTCGCTTTCGGCAACCTCCGGAGCAAAAAAGACAAACGTCCAGCTTTTGATGCCACAGCAAAGGTGCCAGCGGGGAAAAGTAATGCTGGTTCTCACTGCCTCCTGGAACCTCTTCAAATGCCACAGACAATTTGGCCCTCTCTGCTTTCCTGCGGACTCCATCCTCAAAAGCACCTGTTTTCGCTTTCGGCAACCTCCGGAGCAAAAAAGATAAACGTCCAGCTTTTGATGCCACAGCAAAGGTGCCAGCGGGGAAAAGTGATGCTGGTCCTCATTGCCTCCTGAAACCTCTTCAAATGCCACAGACAATTTGGCCCTCTCTGCTTTCCTGCGGACTCTATCCTCAAAAGTGCCTTTTTTCACATTCGTCGCCCTCCGGTGGTAAAAAGACAAACGTCCAGCTTTTGCTGCCACAGCAAAGGTGCCAGCGGGGAAAAGTAATGCTGGTTCTCACTGCCTCCTGGAACCCTTTCAAATGCTACAGACAATTTGGCCCTCTCTGCTTTCCTGCGGACTCCATCCTCAAAAGCACCTGTTTTCGCTTTCGGCAACCTCCGGAGCAAAAAAGACAAACGTCCAGCTTTTGATGCCACAGCAAAGGTGCCAGCGGGGAAAAGTAATGCTGGTTCTCACTGCCTCCTGGAACCTCTTCAAATGCCCCAGACAATTTGGCCCTCTCTGCTTTCCTGTGGACTCCATCCTCAAAAGCACCTTTTTTCGCTTTCGGCAACCTCCGGAGCAAAAAAGACAAACGTCCAGCTTTTGCTGCCACAGCAAAAGTGCCAGCGGGGAAAAGTAATGCTGGTTCTCACTGCCTCCTGGAACCTCTTCAAATGCCACAGACAATTTGGCCCTCTCTGCTTTCGTGCGGACTCCATCCTCAAAAGCACCTGTTTTCGCTTTCGGCAACCTCAGGAGCAAAAAAGACAAACGTCCAGCTTTTGCTGCCACAGCAAAGGTGCCAGCGGGGAAAAGTAATGCTGGTTCTCACTGCCTCCTGGAACCCTTTCAAATGCTACAGACAATTTGGCCCTCTCTGCTTTCCTGCGGACTCCATCCTCAAAAGCACCTGTTTTCGCTTTCGGAAACCTCCGGAGCAAAAAAGACAAACGTCCAGCTTTTGCTGCCACAGCAAAGGTGCCAGCGGGGAAAAGTAATGCTGGTTCTCACTGCCTCCTGGAACCCTTTCAAATGCCACAGACAATTTGGCCCTCTCTGCTTTCCTGCGGACTCCATCCTCAAAAGAACCTATTTTCGCTTTCGGCGCCCTCCGGAGCAAAAAAGACAAACGTCCAGCTTTTGCTGCCACAGCAAAGGTGCCAGCGGGGAAAAGTAATGCTGGTTCTCACTGCCTCCTGGAACCCTTTCAAATGCCACAGACAATTTGGCCCTCTCTGCTTTCCTGCGGACTCCATCCTCAAAAGCACCTGTTTTCGCTTTCGGCAACCTCCGGAGCAAAAAAGACAAACGTCCAGCTTTTGATGCCACAGCAAAGGTGCCAGCGGGGAAAAGTAATGCTGGTTCTCACTGCCTCCTGGAACCTCTTCAAATGCCACAGACAATTTGGCCCTCTCTGCTTTCCTGCGGACTCCATCCTCAAAAGCACCTGTTTTCGCTTTCGGCAACCTCCGGAGCAAAAAAGATAAACGTCCAGCTTTTGATGCCACAGCAAAGGTGCCAGCGGGGAAAAGTGATGCTGGTCCTCATTGCCTCCTGAAACCTCTTCAAATGCCACAGACAATTTGGCCCTCTCTGCTTTCCTGCGGACTCTATCCTCAAAAGTGCCTTTTTTCACATTCGTCGCCCTCCGGTGGTAAAAAGACAAACGTCCAGCTTTTGCTGCCACAGCAAAGGTGCCAGCGGGGAAAAGTAATGCTGGTTCTCACTGCCTCCTGGAACCCTTTCAAATGCTACAGACAATTTGGCCCTCTCTGCTTTCCTGCGGACTCCATCCTCAAAAGCACCTGTTTTCGCTTTCGGCAACCTCCGGAGCAAAAAAGACAAACGTCCAGCTTTTGATGCCACAGCAAAGGTGCCAGCGGGGAAAAGTAATGCTGGTTCTCACTGCCTCCTGGAACCTCTTCAAATGCCCCAGACAATTTGGCCCTCTCTGCTTTCCTGTGGACTCCATCCTCAAAAGCACCTTTTTTCGCTTTCGGCAACCTCCGGAGCAAAAAAGACAAACGTCCAGCTTTTGCTGCCACAGCAAAAGTGCCAGCGGGGAAAAGTAATGCTGGTTCTCACTGCCTCCTGGAACCTCTTCAAATGCCACAGACAATTTGGCCCTCTCTGCTTTCGTGCGGACTCCATCCTCAAAAGCACCTGTTTTCGCTTTCGGCAACCTCAGGAGCAAAAAAGACAAACGTCCAGCTTTTGCTGCCACAGCAAAGGTGCCAGCGGGGAAAAGTAATGCTGGTTCTCACTGCCTCCTGGAACCCTTTCAAATGCTACAGACAATTTGGCCCTCTCTGCTTTCCTGCGGACTCCATCCTCAAAAGCACCTGTTTTCGCTTTCGGAAACCTCCGGAGCAAAAAAGACAAACGTCCAGCTTTTGCTGCCACAGCAAAGGTGCCAGCGGGGAAAAGTAATGCTGGTTCTCACTGCCTCCTGGAACCCTTTCAAATGCCACAGACAATTTGGCCCTCTCTGCTTTCCTGCGGACTCCATCCTCAAAAGAACCTATTTTCGCTTTCGGCGCCCTCCGGAGCAAAAAAGACAAACGTCCAGCTTTTGCTGCCACAGCAAAGGTGCCAGCGGGGAAAAGTAATGCTGGTTCTCACTGCCTCCTGGAACCCTTTCACATGCCACAGACAATTTGGCCCTCTCTGCTTTCCTGTGGACTCCATCCTCAAAAGCACCTGTTTTCGCTTTCGGCAACCTCCGGAGCAAAAAAGACAAACGTCCAGCTTTTGCTGCCACAGCAAAGGTGCCAGCGGGGAAAAGTAATGCTGGTTCTTACTGCCTCCTGGAACCCTTTCAAATGGCCCAGACAATTTGGCCCTCTCTGCTTTCCTGCGGACTCTATCCTCAAAAGTGCCTTTTTTCGCTTTCGGCAACCTCCGGAGCAAAAAAGACAAACGTCCAGCTTTTGCTGCCACAGCAAAGGTGCCAGCGGGGAAAAGTAATGCTGGTTCTCACTGCCTCCTGGAACCCTTTCAAATGCCACAGACAATTTGGCCCTCTCTGCTTTCCTGCGGACTCCATCCTCAAAAGCACCTGTTTTCGCTTTCGGCAGCCTCCGGAGCAAAAAAGACAAACGTCCAGCTTTTGCTGCCACAGCAAAGGTGCCGGCGGGGAAAAATAATGCTGGTTCTCACTGCCTCCTGGAACCTCTTCAAATCCCCCAGACAATTTGGCCCTCTCTGCTTTCCTGCAGACTCCATCAGCAAAAGCACCTGTTTTCTCTTTCGGCGGTGTTTGGAGCAAAAAAGACAAACGTCCAGCTTTTGCTGCCACAGCAAAGGTGCCAGCGGGGAAAAGTAATGCTGGTTCTCACTGCCTCCTGGAACCCTTTCAAATGCTACAGACAATTTGGCCCTCTCTGCTTTCCTGCGGACTCCATCCTCAAAAGCACCTGTTTTCGCTTTCGGAAACCTCCGGAGCAAAAAAGACAAACGTCCAGCTTTTGCTGCCACAGCAAAGGTGCCAGCGGGGAAAAGTAATGCTGGTTCTCACTGCCTCCTGGAACCCTTTCAAATGCCACAGACAATTTGGCCCTCTCTGCTTTCCTGCGGACTCCATCCTCAAAAGAACCTATTTTCGCTTTCGGCGCCCTCCGGAGCAAAAAAGACAAACGTCCAGCTTTTGCTGCCACAGCAAAGGTGCCAGCGGGGAAAAGTAATGCTGGTTCTCACTGCCTCCTGGAACCCTTTCACATGCCACAGACAATTTGGCCCTCTCTGCTTTCCTGTGGACTCCATCCTCAAAAGCACCTGTTTTCGCTTTCGGCAACCTCCGGAGCAAAAAAGACAAACGTCCAGCTTTTGCTGCCACAGCAAAGGTGCCAGCGGGGAAAAGTAATGCTGGTTCTTACTGCCTCCTGGAACCCTTTCAAATGGCCCAGACAATTTGGCCCTCTCTGCTTTCCTGCGGACTCTATCCTCAAAAGTGCCTTTTTTCGCTTTCGGCAACCTCCGGAGCAAAAAAGACAAACGTCCAGCTTTTGCTGCCACAGCAAAGGTGCCAGCGGGGAAAAGTAATGCTGGTTCTCACTGCCTCCTGGAACCCTTTCAAATGCCACAGACAATTTGGCCCTCTCTGCTTTCCTGCGGACTCCATCCTCAAAAGCACCTGTTTTCGCTTTCGGCAGCCTCCGGAGCAAAAAAGACAAACGTCCAGCTTTTGCTGCCACAGCAAAGGTGCCGGCGGGGAAAAATAATGCTGGTTCTCACTGCCTCCTGGAACCTCTTCAAATCCCCCAGACAATTTGGCCCTCTCTGCTTTCCTGCGGACTCCATCATCAAAAGCACCTGTTTTCTCTTTCGGCGGTGTTTGGAGCAAAAAAGACAAACGTCCAGCTTTTGCTGCCACAGCAAAGGTGCCAGCGGGGAAAAGTAATGCTGGTTCTCACTGCCTCCTGGAACCCTTTCAAATGCCACAGACAATTTGGCCCTCTCTGCTTTCCTGCGGACTCTATACTCAAAAGTGCCTTTTTTCACATTCGTCGCCCTCCGGTGGTAAAAAGACAAACGTCCAGCTTTTGCTGCCACAGCAAAGGTGCCAGCGGGGAAAAGTAATGCTGGTTCTCACTGCCTCCTGGAACCTCTTCAAATGCCACAGACAATTTGGCCCTCTCTGCTTTCCTGCGGACTCCATCCTCAAAAGCACCTGTTTTCGCTTTCGGCAACCTCCGGAGCAAAAAAGACAAACGTCCAGCTTTTGCTGCCACAGCAAAGGTGCCAGCGGGGAAAAGTGATGCTGGTCCTCATTGCCTCCTGGAACCTCTTCAAATGCCCCAGACAATTTGGCCCTCTCTGCTTTCCTGCGGACTCCATCCTCAAAAGCACCTGTTTTCGCTTTCGGCAGCCTCCGGAGCAAAAAAGACAAACGTCCAGCTTTTGCTGCCACAGCAAAGGTGCCGGCGGGGAAAAGTATTGCTGGTTCTCACTGCCTCCTGGAACCCCTTCAAATCCCCCAGACAATTTGGCCCTCTCTGCTTTCCTGCGGACTCCATCATCAAAAGCACCTGTTTTCTCTTTCGGCGGAGTTTGGAGCAAAAAAGACAAACGTCCAGCTTTTGCTGCCACAGCAAAGGTGCCAGCGGGGAAAAGTAATGCTGGTTCTCACTGCCTCCTGGAACCCTTTCAAATGCTACAGACAATTTGGCCCTCTCTGCTTTCCTGCGGACTCCATCCTCAAAAGCACCTGTTTTCGCTTTCGGAAACCTCCGGAGCAAAAAAGACAAACGTCCAGCTTTTGCTGCCACAGCAAAGGTGCCAGCGGGGAAAAGTAATGCTGGTTCTCACTGCCTCCTGGAACCCTTTCAAATGCCACAGACAATTTGGCCCTCTCTGCTTTCCTGCGGACTCCATCCTCAAAAGCACCTGTTTTCTCTTTCGGCGGAGTTTGGAGCAAAAAAGACAAACGTCCAGCTTTTGCTGCCACAGCAAAGGTGCCAGCGGGGAAAAGTAATGCTGGTTCTCACTGCCTCCTGGAACCCTTTCAAATGCTACAGACAATTTGGCCCTCTCTGCTTTCCTGCGGACTCCATCCTCAAAAGAACCTATTTTCGCTTTCGGCGCCCTCCGGAGCAAAAAAGACAAACGTCCAGCTTTTGCTGCCACAGCAAAGGTGCCAGCGGGGAAAAGTAATGCTGGTTCTCACTGCCTCCTGGAACCCTTTCAAATGCCACAGACAATTTGGCCCTCTCTGCTTTCCTGCGGACTCCATCCTCAAAAGCACCTGTTTTCTCTTTCGGCGGAGTTTGGAGCAAAAAAGACAAACGTCCAGCTTTTGCTGCCACAGCAAAGGTGCCAGCGGGGAAAAGTAATGCTGGTTCTCACTGCCTCCTGGAACCCTTTCAAATGCTACAGACAATTTGGCCCTCTCTGCTTTCCTGCGGACTCCATCCTCAAAAGAACCTATTTTCGCTTTCGGCGCCCTCCGGAGCAAAAAAGACAAACGTCCAGCTTTTGCTGCCACAGCAAAGGTGCCAGCGGGGAAAAGTAATGCTGGTTCTCACTGCCTCCTGGAACCCTTTCAAATGCCACAGACAATTTGGCCCTCTCTGCTTTCCTGCGGACTCCATCCTCAAAAGCACCTGTTTTCGATTTCGGCAACCTCCGGAGCAAAAAAGACAAACGTCCAGCTTTTGCTGCCACAGCAAAGGTGCCAGCGGGGAAAAGTAATGCTGGTTCTCACTGCCTCCTGGAACCCTTTCAAATGCCACAGACAATTTGGCCCTCTCTGCTTTCCTGCAGACTCTATACTCAAAAGTGCCTTTTTTCACATTCGTCGCCCTCCGGTGGTAAAAAGACAAACGTCCAGCTTTTGCTGCCACAGCAAAGGTGCCAGCGGGGAAAAGTGATGCTGGTCCTCATTGCCTCCTGGAACCTCTTCAAATGCCCCAGACAATTTGGCCCTCTCTGCTTTCCTGCGGACTCCATCCTCAAAAGCACCTGTTTTCGCTTTCGGCAACCTCCGGAGCAAAAAAGACAAACGTCCAGCTTTTGCTGCCACAGCAAAGGTGCCGGTGGGGAAAAGTAATGCTGGTTCTCACTGCCTCCTGGAACCTCTTCAAATCCCCCAGACAATTTGGCCCTCTCTGCTTTCCTGCAGACTCCATCATCAAAAGCACCTGTTTTCTCTTTCGGCGGTGTTTGGAGCAAAAAAGACAAACGTCCAGCTTTTGCTGCCACAGCAAAGGTGCCAGCGGGGAAAAGTAATGCTGGTTCTCACTGCCTCCTGGAACCCTTTCAAATGCTACAGACAATTTGGCCCTCTCTGCTTTCCTGCGGACTCCATCCTCAAAAGCACCTGTTTTCGCTTTCGGAAACCTCCGGAGCAAAAAAGACAAACGTCCAGCTTTTGCTGCCACAGCAAAGGTGCCAGCGGGGAAAAGTAATGCTGGTTCTCACTGCCTCCTGGAACCCTTTCAAATGCCACAGACAATTTGGCCCTCTCTGCTTTCCTGCGGACTCCATCCTCAAAAGAACCTATTTTCGCTTTCGGCGCCCTCCGGAGCAAAAAAGACAAACGTCCAGCTTTTGCTGCCACAGCAAAGGTGCCAGCGGGGAAAAGTAATGCTGGTTCTCACTGCCTCCTGGAACCCTTTCAAATGCCACAGACAATTTGGCCCTCTCTGCTTTCCTGCGGACTCCATCCTCAAAAGCACCTGTTTTCGATTTCGGCAACCTCCGGAGCAAAAAAGACAAACGTCCAGCTTTTGCTGCCACAGCAAAGGTGCCAGCGGGGAAAAGTAATGCTGGTTCTCACTGCCTCCTGGAACCCTTTCAAATGCCACAGACAATTTGGCCCTCTCTGCTTTCCTGCGGACTCTATCCTCAAAAGTGCCTTTTTTCGCTTTCGGCAACCTCCGGAGCAAAAAAGACAAACGTCCAGCTTTTGCTGCCACAGCAAAGGTGCCAGCGGGGAAAAGTAATGCTGGTTCTCACTGCCTCCTGGAACCCTTTCAAATGCCACAGACAATTTGGCCCTCTCTGCTTTCCTGCGGACTCCATCCTCAAAAGCACCTCTTTTCGCTTTCGGCAACCTCCGGAGCAAAAAAGACAAACGTCCAGCTTTTGCTGCCACAGCAAAGGTGCCGGCGGGGAAAAATAATGCTGGTTCTCACTGCCTCCTGGAACCTCTTCAAATCCCCCAGACAATTTGGCCCTCTCTGCTTTCCTGCGGACTCCATCATCAAAAGCACCTGTTTTCTCTTTCGGCGGTGTTTGGAGCAAAAAAGACAAACGTCCAGCTTTTGCTGCCACAGCAAAGGTGCCAGCGGGGAAAAGTAATGCTGGTTCTCACTGCCTCCTGGAACCCTTTCAAATGCCACAGACAATTTGGCCCTCTCTGCTTTCCTGCGGACTCTATACTCAAAAGTGCCTTTTTTCACATTCGTCGCCCTCCGGTGGTAAAAAGACAAACGTCCAGCTTTTGCTGCCACAGCAAAGGTGCCAGCGGGGAAAAGTAATGCTGGTTCTCACTGCCTCCTGGAACCTCTTCAAATGCCATAGACAATTTGGCCCTCTCTGCTTTCCTGCGGACTCCATCCTCAAAAGCACCTGTTTTCGCTTTCGGCAACCTCCGGAGCAAAAAAGACAAACGTCCAGCTTTTGCTGCCACAGCAAAGGTGCCAGCGGGGAAAAGTGATGCTGGTCCTCATTGCCTCCTGGAACCTCTTCAAATGCCCCAGACAATTTGGCCCTCTCTGCTTTCCTGCGGACTCCATCCTCAAAAGCACCTGTTTTCGCTTTCGGCAACCTCAGGAGCAAAAAAGACAAACGTCCAGCTTTTGCTGCCACAGCAAAGGTGCCAGCGGGGAAAAGTGATGCTGGTCCTCATTGCCTCCTGGAACCTCTTCAAATGCCCCAGACAATTTGGCCCTCTCTGCTTTCCTGCGGACTCCATCCTCAAAAGCACCTGTTTTCGCTTTCGGCAGCCTCCGGAGCAAAAAAGACAAACGTCCAGCTTTTGCTGCCACAGCAAAGGTGCCGGCGGGGAAAAGTATTGCTGGTTCTCACTGCCTCCTGGAACCCCTTCAAATCCCCCAGACAATTTGGCCCTCTCTGCTTTCCTGCGGACTCCATCATCAAAAGCACCTGTTTTCTCTTTCGGCGGAGTTTGGAGCAAAAAAGACAAACGTCCAGCTTTTGCTGCCACAGCAAAGGTGCCAGCGGGGAAAAGTAATGCTGGTTCTCACTGCCTCCTGGAACCCTTTCAAATGCTACAGACAATTTGGCCCTCTCTGCTTTCCTGCGGACTCCATCCTCAAAAGCACCTGTTTTCGCTTTCGGAAACCTCCGGAGCAAAAAAGACAAACGTCCAGCTTTTGCTGCCACAGCAAAGGTGCCAGCGGGGAAAAGTAATGCTGGTTCTCACTGCCTCCTGGAACCCTTTCAAATGCCACAGACAATTTGGCCCTCTCTGCTTTCCTGCGGACTCCATCCTCAAAAGAACCTATTTTCGCTTTCGGCGCCCTCCGGAGCAAAAAAGACAAACGTCCAGCTTTTGCTGCCACAGCAAAGGTGCCAGCGGGGAAAAGTAATGCTGGTTCTCACTGCCTCCTGGAACCCTTTCAAATGCCACAGACAATTTGGCCCTCTCTGCTTTCCTGCGGACTCCATCCTCAAAAGCACCTGTTTTCGATTTCGGCAACCTCCGGAGCAAAAAAGACAAACGTCCAGCTTTTGCTGCCACAGCAAAGGTGCCAGCGGGGAAAAGTAATGCTGGTTCTCACTGCCTCCTGGAACCCTTTCAAATGGCCCAGACAATTTGGCCCTCTCTCCTTTCCTGCGGACTCTATCCTCAAAAGTGCCTTTTTTCGCTTTCGGCAACCTCCGGAGCAAAAAAGACAAACGTCCAGCTTTTGCTGCCACAGCAAAGGTGCCAGCGGGGAAAAGTAATGCTGGTTCTCACTGCCTCCTGGAACCCTTTCAAATGCCACAGACAATTTGGCCCTCTCTGCTTTCCTGCGGACTCTATACTCAAAAGTGCCTTTTTTCACATTCGTCGCCCTCCGGTGGTAAAAAGACAAACGTCCAGCTTTTGCTGCCACAGCAAAAGTGCCAGCGGGGAAAAGTAATGCTGGTTCTCACTGCCTCCTGGAACCTCTTCAAATGCCACAGACAATTTGGCCCTCTCTGCTTTCCTGCGGACTCCATCCTCAAAAGCACCTGTTTTCGCTTTCGGCAACCTCAGGAGCAAAAAAGACAAACGTCCAGCTTTTGCTGCCACAGCAAAGGTGCCAGCGGGGAAAAGTAATGCTGGTTCTCACTGCCTCCTGGAACCCTTTCAAATGCCACAGACAATTTGGCCCTCTCTGCTTTCCTGCGGACTCCATCCTCAAAAGCACCTGTTTTCGCTTTCGGCAACCTCCGGAGCAAAAAAGACAAACGTCCAGCTTTTGCTGCCACAGCAAATGTGCCAGCGGGGAAAAGTGATGCTGGTCCTCATTGCCTCCTGGAACCTCTTCAAATGCCTCAGACAATTTGGCCCTCTCTGCTTTCCTGCGGACTCCATCATCAAAAGCACCTGTTTTCTCTTTCGGCGGTCTTTGGAGCAAAAAAGACAAACGTCCAGCTTTTGCTGCCACAGCAAAGGTGCCAGCGGGGAAAAGTAATGCTGGTTCTCACTGCCTCCTGGAACCCTTTCAAATGCTACAGACAATTTGGCCCTCTCTGCTTTCCTGCGGACTCCATCCTCAAAAGCACCTGTTTTCGCTTTCGGCAACCTCCGGAGCAAAAAAGACAAACGTCCAGCTTTTGCTGCCACAGCAAAGGTGCCAGCGGGGAAAAGTAATGCTGGTTCTCACTGCCTCCTGGAACCCTTTCAAATGCCACAGACAATTTGGCCCTCTCTGCTTTCCTGCGGACTCCATCCTCAAAAGAACCTATTTTCGCTTTCGGCGCCCTCCGGAGCAAAAAAGACAAACGTCCAGCTTTTGCTGCCACAGCAAAGGTTCCAGCGGGGAAAAGTAATGCTGGTTCTCACTGCCTCCTGGAACCCTTTCAAATGCCACAGACAATTTGGCCCTCTCTGCTTTCCTGCGGACTCCATCCTCAAAAGCACCTGTTTTCGATTTCGGCAACCTCCGGAGCAAAAAAGACAAACGTCCAGCTTTTGCTGCCACAGCAAAGGTGCCAGCGGGGAAAAGTAATGCTGGTTCTCACTGCCTCCTGGAACCCTTTCACATGCCACAGACAATTTGGCCCTCTCTGCTTTCCTGCGGACTCCATCCTCAAAAGCACCTGTTTTCGCTTTCGGCAACCTCCGGAGCAAAAAAGACAAACGTCCAGCTTTTGCTGCCACAGCAAAGGTGCCAGCGGGGAAAAGTAATGCTGGTTCTCACTGCCTCCTGGAACCCTTTCACATGCCACAGACAATTTGGCCCTCTCTGCTTTCCTGCGGACTCCATCCTCAAAAGCACCTGTTTTCGCTTTCGGCAACCTCCGGAGCAAAAAAGACAAACGTCCAGCTTTTGATGCCACAGCAAAGGTGCCAGCGGGGAAAAGTAATGCTGGTTCTCACTGCCTCCTGGAACCCTTTCAAATGCCACAGACAATTTGGCCCTCTCTGCTTTCCTGCGGACTCCATCCTCAAAAGCACCTGTTTTCGCTTTCGGCAACCTCCGGAGCAAAAAAGACAAACGTCCAGCTTTTGCTGCCACAGCAAAAGTGCCAGCGGGGAAAAGTAATGCTGGTTCTCACTGCCTCCTGGAACCTCTTCAAATGCCACAGACAATTTGGCCCTCTCTGCTTTCGTGCGGACTCCATCCTCAAAAGCACCTGTTTTCGCTTTCGGCAACCTCAGGAGCAAAAAAGACAAACGTCCAGCTTTTGCTGCCACAGCAAAGGTGCCAGCGGGGAAAAGTAATGCTGGTTCTCACTGCCTCCTGGAACCCTTTCAAATGCCACAGACAATTTGGCCCTCTCTGCTTTCCTGCGGACTCCATCCTCAAAAGCACCTGTTTTCGCTTTCGGCAACCTCCGGAGCAAAAAAGACAAACGTCCAGCTTTTGCTGCCACAGCAAAGGTGCCAGCGGGGAAAAGTGATGCTAGTCCTCATTGCCTCCTGGAACCTCTTCAAATGCCACAGACAATTTGGCCCTCTCTGCTTTCCTGCGGACTCCATCCTCAAAAGCACCTGTTTTCGCTTTCGGCAACCTCCGGAGCAAAAAAGACAAACGTCCAGCTTTTGCTGCCACAGCAAAGGTGCCAGCGGGGAAAAGTGATGCTGGTCCTCATTGCCTCCTGGAACCTCTTCAAATGCCCCAGACAATTTGGCCCTCTCTGCTTTCCTGCGGACTCCATCCTCAAAAGCACCTGTTTTCGCTTTCGGCAACCTCCGGAGCAAAAAAGACAAACGTCCAGCTTTTGCTGCCACAGCAAAGGTGCCGGTGGGGAAAAGTAATGCTGGTTCTCACTGCCTCCTGGAACCTCTTCAAATCCCCCAGACAATTTGGCCCTCTCTGCTTTCCTGCAGACTCCATCATCAAAAGCACCTGTTTTCTCTTTCGGCGGTGTTTGGAGCAAAAAAGACAAACGTCCAGCTTTTGCTGCCACAGCAAAGGTGCCAGCAGGGAAAAGTAATGCTGGTTCTCACTGCCTCCTGGAACCCTTTCAAATGCCACAGACAATTTGGCCCTCTCTGCTTTCCTGCGGACTCTATCCTCAAAAGAACCTATTTTCACTTTCGGCGCCCTCCGGAGCAAAAAAGACAAACGTCCAGCTTTTGCTGCCACAGCAAAGGTGCCAGCGGGGAAAAGTAATGCTGGTTCTCACTGCCTCCTGGAACCCTTTCAAATGCCACAGACAATTTGGCCCTCTCTGCTTTCCTGCGGACTCCATCTCCAAAAGCACTAGTTTTCGATTTCGGCAACCTCCGGAGCAAAAAAGAAAAACGTCCAGCTTTTGCTGCCACAGCAAAGGTGCCAGCGGGGAAAAGTAATGCTGGTTCTCACTGCCTCCTGGAACCCTTTCAAATGGCCCAGACAATTTGGCCCTCTCTGCTTTCCTGCGGACTCTATCCTCAAAAGTGCCTTTTTTCGCTTTCGGCAACCTCCGGAGCAAAAAAGACAAACGTCCAGCTTTTGCTGCCACAGCAAAGGTGCCAGCGGGGAAAAGTAATGCTGGTTCTCACTGCCTCCTGGAACCCTTTCAAATGCCACAGACAATTTGGCCCTCTCTGCTTTCCTGCGGACTCCATCCTCAAAAGCACCTATTTTCGCTTTCGGCAACCTCCAGAGCAAAAAAGACAAACGTCCAGCTTTTGATGCCACAGCAAAGGTGCCAGCAGGGAAAAGTAATGCTGGTTCTCACTGCCTCCTGGAACCCTTTCAAATGCCACAGACAATTTGGCCCTCTCTGCTTTCCTGCGGACTCCATCCTCAAAAGCACCTGTTTTCGCTTTCGGCAACCTCCGGAGCAAAAAAGAGAAACGTCCAGCTTTTCCTGCCACAGCAAAGGTGCCAGCGGGGAAAAGTAATGCTGGTTCTCACTGCCTCCTGGAACCCTTTCAAATGCCACAGACAATTTGGCCCTCTCTGCTTTCCTGCGGACTCCATCCTCAAAAGCACCTGTTTTCGCTTTCGGCAACCTCCGGAGCAAAAAAGACAAACGTCCAGCTTTTGCTGCCACAGCAAAGGTGCCAGCGGGGAAAAGTAATGCTGGTTCTCACTGCCTCCTGGAACCCTTTCAAATGCCACAGACAATTTGGCCCTCTCTGCTTTCCTGTGGACTCCATCCTCAAAAGCACCTGTTTTCGCTTTCGGCAACCTCCGTAGCAAAAAAGACAAACGTCCAGCTTTTGCTGCCACAGCAAAGGTGCCAGCGGGGAAAAGTAATGCTGGTTCTCACTGCCTCCTGGAACCCTTTCAAATGGCCCAGACAATTTGGCCCTCTCTGCTTTCCTGCGGACTCCATCCTCAAAAGCACCTGTTTTCGCTTTCGGCAACCTCCGGAGCAAAAAAAGACAAACGTCCAGCTTTTGCTGCCACAGCAAAGGTGCCAGCGGGGAAAAGTAATGCTGGTTCTCACTGCCTCCTGGAACCTCTTCAAATGCCACAGACAATTTGGCCCTCTCTGCTTTCGTGCGGACTCCATCCTCAAAAGCACCTGTTTTCGCTTTCGGCAACCTCAGGAGCAAAAAAGACAAACGTCCAGCTTTTGCTGCCACAGCAAAGGTGCCAGCGGGGAAAAGTAATGCTGGTTCTCACTGCCTCCTGGAACCCTTTCAAATGCCACAGACAATTTGGCCCTCTCTGCTTTCCTGCGGACTCCATCCTCAAAAGCACCTGTTTTCGCTTTCGGCAACCTCCGGAGCAAAAAAGACAAACGTCCAGCTTTTGCTGCCACAGCAAAGGTGCCAGCGGGGAAAAGTGATGCTAGTCCTCATTGCCTCCTGGAACCTCTTCAAATGCCACAGACAATTTGGCCCTCTCTGCTTTCCTGCGGACTCCATCCTCAAAAGCACCTGTTTTCGCTTTCGGCAACCTCCGGAGCAAAAAAGACAAACGTCCAGCTTTTGCTGCCACAGCAAAGGTGCCAGCGGGGAAAAGTGATGCTGGTCCTCATTGCCTCCTGGAACCTCTTCAAATGCCCCAGACAATTTGGCCCTCTCTGCTTTCGTGCGGACTCCATCCTCAAAAGCACCTGTTTTCGCTTTCGGCAACCTCCGGAGCAAAAAAGACAAACGTCCAGCTTTTGCTGCCACAGCAAAGGTGCCGGTGGGGAAAAGTAATGCTGGTTCTCACTGCCTCCTGGAACCTCTTCAAATCCCCCAGACAATTTGGCCCTCTCTGCTTTCCTGCAGACTCCATCATCAAAAGCACCTGTTTTCTCTTTCGGCGGTGTTTGGAGCAAAAAAGACAAACGTCCAGCTTTTGCTGCCACAGCAAAGGTGCCAGCGGGGAAAAGTAATGCTGGTTCTCACTGCCTCCTGGAACCCTTTCAAATGCCACAGACAATTTGGCCCTCTCTGCTTTCCTGCGGACTCCATCCTCAAAAGCACCTGTTTTCGCTTTCGGCAACCTCCGGAGCAAAAAAGACAAACGTCCAGCTTTTGCTGCCACAGCAAAGGTGCCAGCGGGGAAAAGTAATGCTGGTTCTCACTGCCTCCTGGAACCCTTTCAAATGCCACAGACAATTTGGCCCTCTCTGCTTTCCTGCGGACTCCATCCTCAAAAGAACCTATTTTCACTTTCGGCGCCCTCCGGAGCAAAAAAGACAAACGTCCAGCTTTTGCTGCCACAGCAAAGGTGCCAGCGGGGAAAAGTAATGCTGGTTCTCACTGCCTCCTGGAACCCTTTCAAATGCCACAGACAATTTGGCCCTCTCTGCTTTCCTGCGGACTCCATCTCCAAAAGCACTAGTTTTCGATTTCGGCAACCTCCGGAGCAAAAAAGACAAACGTCCAGCTTTTGCTGCCACAGCAAAGGTGCCAGCGGGGAAAAGTAATGCTGGTTCTCACTGCCTCCTGGAACCCTTTCAAATGGCCCAGACAATTTGGCCCTCTCTGCTTTCCTGCGGACTCTATCCTCAAAAGTGCCTTTTTTCGCTTTCGGCAACCTCCGGAGCAAAAAAGACAAACGTCCAGCTTTTGCTGCCACAGCAAAGGTGCCAGCGGGGAAAAGTAATGCTGGTTCTCACTGCCTCCTGGAACCCTTTCAAATGCCACAGACAATTTGGCCCTCTCTGCTTTCCTGCGGACTCCATCCTCAAAAGCAACTGTTTTCGCTTTCGGCAACCTCCGGAGCAAAAAAGAAAAACGTCCAGCTTTTGATGCCACAGCAAAGGTGCCAGCGGGGAAAAGTAATGCTGGTTCTCACTGCCTCCTGGAACCCTTTCAAATGCCACAGACAATTTGGCCCTCTCTGCTTTCCTGTGGACTCCATCCTCAAAAGCACCTTTTTTCGCTTTCGGCAACCTCCGGAGCAAAAAAGACAAACGTCCAGCTTTTGCTGCCACAGCAAAGGTGCCAGCGGGGAAAAGTAATGCTGGTTCTCACTGCCTCCTGGAACCCTTTCAAATGCCCCAGACAATTTGGCCCTCTCTGCTTTCCTGCGGACTCCATCCTCAAAAGCACCTGTTTTCGCTTTCGGCAACCTCCGGAGCAAAAAAGACAAACGTCCAGCTTTTGCTGCCACAGCAAAGGTGCCAGCGGGGAAAAGTGATGCTGGTCCTCATTGCCTCCTGGAACCTCTTCAAATGCCCCAGACAATTTGGCCCTCTCTGCTTTCCTGCGGACTCCATCCTCAAAAGCACCTGTTTTCGCTTTCGGCAGCCTCCGGAGCAAAAAAGACAAACGTCCAGCTTTTGCTGCCACAGCAAAGGTGCCAGCGGGGAAATATGATGCTGGTTCTCACTGCCTCCTGGAACTCTTTCAAATGCCCCAGACAATTTGGCCCTCTCTGCTTTCCTGCGGACTCCATCCTCAAAAGCACCTGTTTTCGCTTTTGGCAACCTCAGGAGCAAAAAAGACAAACGTCCAGCTTTTGCTGCCACAGCAAAGGTGCCAGCGGGGAAAAGTAATGCTGGTTCTCACTGCCTCCTGGAACCCTTTCAAATGCCACAGACAATTTGGCCCTCTCTGCTTTCCTGCGGACTCCATCCTCAAAAGAACCTGTTTTCGCTTTCGGCAACCTCCGGAGCAAAAAAGACAAACGTCCAGCTTTTGCTGCCACAGCAAAGGTGCCAGCGGGGAAAAGTGATGCTGGTCCTCATTGCCTCCTGGAACCTCTTCAAATGCCCCAGACAATTTGGCCCTCTCTGCTTTCCTGCGGACTCCATCCTCAAAAGCACCTGTTTTCGCTTTCGGCAGCCTCCGGAGCAAAAAAGACAAACGTCCAGCTTTTGCTGCCACAGCAAAGGTGCCGGCGGGGAAAAGTAATGCTGGTTCTCACTGCCTCCTGGAACCTCTTCAAATCGCCCAGACAATTTGGCCCTCTCTGCTTTCCTGCGGACTCCATCATCAAAAGCACCTGTTTTCTCTTTCGGCGGTGTTTGGAGCAAAAAAGACAAACGTCCAGCTTTTGCTGCCACAGCAAAGGTGCCAGCGGGGAAAAGTAATGCTGGTTCTCACTGCCTCCTGGAACCTCTTCAAATGCTACAGACAATTTGGCCCTCTCTGCTTTCCTGCGGACTCCATCCTCAAAAGAACCTATTTTCACTTTCGGCGCCCTCCGGAGCAAAAAAGACAAACGTCCAGCTTTTGCTGCCACAGCAAAGGTGCCAGCGGGGAAAAGTAATGCTGGTTCTCACTGCCTCCTGGAACCCTTTCAAATGCCACAGACAATTTGGCCTCTCTGCTTTCCTGCGGACTCCATCTCCAAAAGCACTAGTTTTCGATTTCGGCAACCTCCGGAGCAAAAAAGACAAACGTCCAGCTTTTGCTGCCACAGCAAAGGTGCCAGCGGGGAAAAGTAATGCTGGTTCTCACTGCCTCCTGGAACCCTTTCAAATGGCCCAGACAATTTGGCCCTCTCTGCTTTCCTGCGGACTCTATCCTCAAAAGTGCCTTTTTTCGCTTTCGGCAACCTCCGGAGCAAAAAAGACAAACGTCCAGCTTTTGCTGCCACAGCAAAGGTGCCAGCGGGGAAAAGTAATGCTGGTTCTCACTGCCTCCTGGAACCCTTTCAAATGCCACAGACAATTTGGCCCTCTCTGCTTTCCTGCGGACTCCATCCTCAAAAGCACCTGTTTTCGCTTTCGGCAACCTCCGGAGCAAAAAAGAAAAACGTCCAGCTTTTGATGCCACAGCAAAGGTGCCAGCGGGGAAAAGTAATGCTGGTTCTCACTGCCTCCTGGAACCCTTTCAAATGCCACAGACAATTTGGCCCTCTCTGCTTTCCTGTGGACTCCATCCTCAAAAGCACCTTTTTTCGCTTTCGGCAACCTCCGGAGCAAAAAAGACAAACGTCCAGCTTTTGCTGCCACAGCAAAGGTGCCAGCGGGGAAAAGTAATGCTGGTTCTCACTGCCTCCTGGAACCCTTTCAAATGCCCCAGACAATTTGGCCCTCTCTGCTTTCCTGCGGACTCCATCCTCAAAAGCACCTGTTTTCTCTTTCGGCGGTGTTTGGAGCAAAAAAGACAAACGTCCAGCTTTTGCTGCCACAGCAAAGGTGCCAGCGGGGAAAAGTAATGCTGGTTCTCACTGCCTCCTGGAACCTCTTCAAATGCTACAGACAATTTGGCCCTCTCTGCTTTCCTGCGGACTCCATCCTCAAAAGCACCTGTTTTCGCTTTCGGCAACCTCCGGAGCAAAAAAGACAAACGTCCAGCTTTTGCTGCCACAGCAAAGGTGCCAGCGGGGAAAAGTAATGCTGGTTCTCACTGCCTCCTGGAACCCTTTCAAATGCCACAGACAATTTGGCCCTCTCTGCTTTCCTGCGGACTCCATCCTCAAAAGAACCTATTTTCGCTTTCGGCGCCCTCCGGAGCAAAAAAGACAAACGTCCAGCTTTTGCTGCCACAGCAAAGGTGCCAGCGGGGAAAAGTAATGCTGGTTCTCACTGCCTCCTGGAACCCTTTCAAATGCCACAGACAATTTGGCCCTCTCTGCTTTCCTGCGGACTCCATCCTCAAAAGCACCTGTTTTCGATTTCGGCAACCTCCGGAGCAAAAAAGACAAACGTCCAGCTTTTGCTGCCACAGCAAAGGTGCCAGCGGGGAAAAGTAATGCTGGTTCTCACTGCCTCCTGGAACCCTTTCAAATGGCCCAGACAATTTGGCCCTCTCTGCTTTCCTGCGGACTCTATCCTCAAAAGCACCTTTTTTCACTTTCGGCGCCCTCCGGAGCAAAAAAGACAAACGTCCAGCTTTTGCTGCCACAGCAAAGGTGCCAGCGGGGAAAAGTGATGCTGGTCCTCACTGCCTCCTGGAACCCCTTCAAATGCCCCAGACAATTTGGCCCTCTCTACTTTCCTGCCGACTCTAGCCTCAAAAGCACCTTTTTTCACTCTCGGCGCTGTTTGGAGCAAAAAAGACAAACGTCCAGCTTTTGCTGCCACAGCAAAGGTGCCAGCGGGGAAAAGTGATGCTGGTCCTCACTGCCTCCTGGAACCCCTTCAAATGCCCCAGACAATTTGGCCCTCTCTGCTTTCCTGCCGACTCTAGCCTCAAAAGCACCTTTTTTCACTTTCGCCGCTGTTTGCAGCAAAAAAGACAAATGTCCAGCTTTTGCTGCCACAGCAAAGGTGCCAGCGGGGAAAAGTGATGCTGGTCCTCACTGCCTCCTGGAACCCCTTCAAATGCCCCAGACAATTTGGCCCTCTCTGCTTTCCTGCCGACTCTAGCCTCAAAAGCACTTTTTTTCAATTTCGCTCCTGTTTGCAGCAAAAAAGACAAACGTCCAGCATTTGCTGCCACAGCAAAGGTGCCAGCGGGGAAAAGTGATGCTGGTCCTCACTGCCTCCTGGAACCCCTTCAAATGCCCCAGACAATTTGGCCCTCTCTGCTTTCCTGCCGACTCTAGCCTCAAAAGCACCTTTTTTCACTCTCGGCGCCCTCCGGAGCAAAAAAGACAAACGTCCAGCTTTTGCTGCCACAGCAAAGGTGCCAGCGGGGAAAACTGATGCTGGTCCTCACTGCCTCCTGGAACCCCTTCAAATGCCCCAGACAATTTGGCCCTCTCTGCTTTCCTGCCGACTCTAGCCTCAAAAGCACCTTTTTTCACTCTCGGCTCTCTCCAAAGCAAAAAAGACAAACGTCCAGCTTTTGCTGCCACAGCAAAGGTGCCAGCGGGGAAAAGTGATGCTGGTCCTCACTGCCTCCTGGAACCCCTTCAAATGCCCCAGACAATTTGGCCCTCTCTGCTTTCCTGCCGACTCTAGCCTCAAAAGCACCTTTTTTTACTTTCACCGCTGTTTGGAGCAAAAAAGACAAACGTCCAGCTTTTGCTGCCACAGCAAAGGTGTCAGCGGGGAAAAGTGATGCTGGTCCTCACTGCCTCCTGGAACCCCTTCAAATGCCCCAGACAATTTGGCCCTCTCTGCTTTCCTGCCGACTCTAGCCTCAAAAGCACCTTTTTTTACTTTCACCGCTGTTTGGAGCAAAAAAGACAAACGTCCAGCTTTTGCTGCCACAGCAAAGGTGCCAGCGGGGAAAAGTAATGCTGGTCCTCACTGCCTCCTGGAACCCCTTCAAATGCCCCAGACAATTTGGCCCTCTCTGCTTTCCTGCCGACTCTAGCCTCAAAAGCACCTTTTTTCACTCTCGGCTCTCTCCGGAGCAAAAAAGACAAACGTCCAGCTTTTGCTGCCACAGCAAAGGTGCCAGCGGGGAAAAGTGATGCTGGTCCTCACTGCCTCCTGGAACCCCTTCAAATGCCCCAGACAATTTGGCCCTCTCTGCTTTCCTGCCGACTCTAGCCTTAAAAGAACCTTTTTTCACTCTCGGCGCTGTTTGGAGCAAAAAAGACAAACGTCCAGCTTTTGCTGCCACAGCAAAGGTGCCAGCGGGGAAAACTGATGCTGGTCCTCACTGCCTCCTGGAACCCCTTCAAATGCCCCAGACAATTTGGCCCTCTCTGCTTTCCTGCCGACTCTAGCCTCAAAAGCACCTTTTTTCACTCTCGGCTCTCTCCGGAGCAAAAAAGACAAACGTCCAGCTTTTGCTGCCACAGCAAAGGTGCCAGCGGGGAAAAGTGATGCTGGTCCTCACTGCCTCCTGGAACCCCTTCAAATGCCCCAGACAATTTGGCCCTCTCTGCTTTCCTGTGGATTCTATCGTCAAAATTACCTTTTTTCAATTTCGGCGCTGTTTGCAGCAAAAAAGACAAACGTCCAGCTTTTGCTGCCACAGCAAAGGTGCCAGCGGGGAAAACTGATGCTGGTCCTCACTGCCTCCTGGAACCCCTTCAAATGCCCCAGACAATTTGGCCCTCTCTGCTTTCCTGCCGACTCTAGCCTCAAAAGCACCTTTCTTCACTTTCGCTGCTGTTTTCAGCAAAAAAGACAAACGTCCAGCTTTTGCTGCCACAGCAAAGGTGCCAGCGGGGAAAACTGATGCTGGTCCTCACTGCCTCCTGGAACCCCTTCAAATGCCCCAGACAATTTGGCCCTCTCTGCTTTCCTGCCGACTCTAGCCTCAAAAGCACCTTTTTTTACTTTCACCGCTGTTTGGAGCAAAAAAGACAAACGTCCAGCTTTTGCTGCCACAGCAAAGGTGCCAGCGGGGAAAAGTGATGCTGGTCCTCACTGCCTCCTGGAACCCCTTCAAATGCCACAGACAATTTGGCCCTCTCTGCTTTCCTGCCGACTCTAGCCTCAAAAGCACCTTTTTTCACTCTCGGCGCTGTTTGGAGCAAAAAAGACAAACGTCCAGCTTTTGCTGCCACAGCAAAGGTGCCAGCGGGGAAAAGTAATGCTGGTTCTCACTGCCTCCTGGAACCCTTTCAAATGCCACAGACAATATGGCCCTCTCTGCTTTCCTGCGGACTCCATCCTCAAAAGCACCTGTTTTCGCTTTCGGCAACCTCCGGAGCAAAAAAGACAAACGTCCAGCTTTTGCTGCCACAGCAAAGGTGCCAGCGGGGAAAAGTAATGCTGGTTCTCACTGCCTCCTGGAACCCTTTCAAATGCCACAGACAATTTGGCCCTCTCTGCTTTCCTGCGGACTCCATCCTCAAAAGCACCTGTTTTCGCTTTCGGCAACCTCCGGAGCAAAAAAGACAAACGTCCAGCTTTTGATGCCACAGCAAAGGTGCCAGCGGGGAAAAGTGATGCTGGTCCTCATTGCCTCCTGGAACCTCTTCAAATGCCCCAGACAATTTGGCCCTCTCTGCTTTTCTGCGGACTCCATCATCAAAAGTACCTGTTTTCACTTTCGGCGGTGTTTGGAGCAAAAAAGACAAACGTCCAGCTTTTGCTGCCACAGCAAATGTGCCAGCGGGGAAAAGTAATGCTGGTTCTCACTGCCTCCTGGAACCCTTTCAAATGCCACAGACAATTTGGCCCTCTCTGCTTTCCTGCGGACTCTATCCTCAAAAGTGCCTTTTTTCAAATTCGTCGCCCTCCGGTGGTAAAAAGACAAACGTCCAGCTTTTGCTGCCACAGCAAAGGTGCCAGCGGGGAAAAGTAATGCTGGTTCTCACTGCCTCCTGGAACCCTTTCAAATGCCACAGACAATTTGGCCCTCTCTGCTTTCCTGCGGACTCCATCCTCAAAAGCACCTGTTTTCGCTTTCGGCAACCTCCGGAGCAAAAAAGACAAACGTCCAGCTTTTGATGCCACAGCAAAGGTGCCAGCGGGGAAAAGTAATGCTGGTTCTCACTGCCTCCTGGAACATCTTCAAATGCCACAGACAATTTGGCCCTCTCTGCTTTCCTGTGGACTCCATCCTCAAAAGCACCTTTTTTCGCTTTCGGCAACCTCCGGAGCAAAAAAGACAAACGTCCAGCTTTTGCTGCCACAGCAAAGGTGCCAGCGGGGAAAAGTAATGCTGGTTCTCACTGCCTCCTGGAACCCTTTCAAATGCTACAGACAATTTGGCCCTCTCTGCTTTCCTGCGGACTCCATCCTCAAAAGCACCTGTTTTCGCTTTCGGCAACCTCCGGAGCAAAAAAGACAAACGTCCAGCTTTTGCTGCCACAGCAAAGGTGCCGGCGGGGAAAAGTAATGCTGGTTCTCACTGCCTCCTGGAACCTCTTCAAATCGCCCAGACAATTTGGCCCTCTCTGCTTTCCTGCGGACTCCATCCTCAAAAGCACCTGTTTTCGCTTTCGGCGCCCTCCGGAGCAAAAAAGACAAACGTCCAGCTTTTGCTGCCACAGCAAAGGTGCCAGCGGGGAAAAGTAATGCTGGTTCTCACTGCCTCCTGGAACCCTTTCAAATGCCCCAGACAATTTGGCTCTCTCTGCTTTCCTGCGGACTCCATCCTCAAAAGCACCTGTTTTCGCTTTCGGCAACCTCCGGAGCAAAAAAGATAAATGTCCAGCTTTTGCTGCCACAGCAAAGGTGCCAGCGGGGAAAAGTGATGCTGGTCCTCATTGCCTCCTGGAACCTCTTCAAATGCCCCAGACAATTTGGCCCTCTCTGCTTTCCTGCGGACTCCATCATCAAAAGTACCTGTTTTCACTTTCGGCGGTGTTTGGAGCAAAAAAGACAAACGTCCAGCTTTTGCTGCCACAGCAAATGTGCCAGCGGGGAAAAGTAATGCTGGTTCTCACTGCCTCCTGGAACCCTTTCAAATGCCACAGACAATTTGGCCCTCTCTGCTTTCCTGCGGACTCTATCCTCAAAAGTGTCTTTTTTCACATTCGTCGCCCTCCGGTGGTAAAAAGACAAACGTCCAGCTTTTGCTGCCACAGCAAAGGTGCCAGCGGGGAAAAGTAATGCTGGTTCTCACTGCCTCCTGGAACCCTTTCAAATGCCACAGACAATTTGGCCCTCTCTGCTTTCCTGCGGACTCCATCCTCAAAAGCACCTGTTTTCGCTTTCGGCAACCTCCGGAGCAAAAAAGACAAACGTCCAGCTTTTGATGCCACAGCAAAGGTGCCAGCGGGGAAAAGTAATGCTGGTTCTCACTGCCTCCTGGAACCTCTTCAAATGCCCCAGACAATTTGGCCCTCTCTGCTTTCCTGTGGACTCCATCCTCAAAAGCACCTTTTTTCGCTTTCGGCAACCTCCGGAGCAAAAAAGACAAACGTCCAGCTTTTGCTGCCACAGCAAAGGTGCCAGCGGGGAAAAGTAATGCTGGTTCTCACTGCCTCCTGGAACCCTTTCAAATGCTACAGACAATTTGGCCCTCTCTGCTTTCCTGCGGACTCCATCCTCAAAAGCACCTGTTTTCGCTTTCGGCAACCTCCGGAGCAAAAAAGACAAACGTCCAGCTTTTGCTGCCACAGCAAAGGTGCCGGCGGGGAAAAGTAATGCTGGTTCTCACTGCCTCCTGGAACCTCTTCAAATCGCCCAGACAATTTGGCCCTCTCTGCTTTCCTGCGGACTCCATCCTCAAAAGCACCTGTTTTCGCTTTCGGCGCCCTCCGGAGCAAAAAAGACAAACGTCCAGCTTTTGCTGCCACAGCAAAGGTGCCAGCGGGGAAAAGTAATGCTGGTTCTCACTGCCTCCTGGAACCCTTTCAAATGCCCCAGACAATTTGGCTCTCTCTGCTTTCCTGCGGACTCCATCCTCAAAAGCACCTGTTTTCGCTTTCGGCAACCTCCGGAGCAAAAAAGATAAATGTCCAGCTTTTGCTGCCACAGCAAAGGTGCCAGCGGGGAAAAGTGATGCTGGTCCTCATTGCCTCCTGGAACCTCTTCAAATGCCCCAGACAATTTGGCCCTCTCTGCTTTCCTGCGGACTCCATCATCAAAAGTACCTGTTTTCACTTTCGGCGGTGTTTGGAGCAAAAAAGACAAACGTCCAGCTTTTGCTGCCACAGCAAATGTGCCAGCGGGGAAAAGTAATGCTGGTTCTCACTGCCTCCTGGAACCCTTTCAAATGCCACAGACAATTTGGCCCTCTCTGCTTTCCTGCGGACTCTATCCTCAAAAGTGTCTTTTTTCACATTCGTCGCCCTCCGGTGGTAAAAAGACAAACGTCCAGCTTTTGCTGCCACAGCAAAGGTGCCAGCGGGGAAAAGTAATGCTGGTTCTCACTGCCTCCTGGAACCCTTTCAAATGCCACAGACAATTTGGCCCTCTCTGCTTTCCTGCGGACTCCATCCTCAAAAGCACCTGTTTTCGCTTTCGGCAACCTCCGGAGCAAAAAAGACAAACGTCCAGCTTTTGATGCCACAGCAAAGGTGCCAGCGGGGAAAAGTAATGCTGGTTCTCACTGCCTCCTGGAACCTCTTCAAATGCCCCAGACAATTTGGCCCTCTCTGCTTTCCTGTGGACTCCATCCTCAAAAGCACCTTTTTTCGCTTTCGGCAACCTCCGGAGCAAAAAAGACAAACGTCCAGCTTTTGCTGCCACAGCAAAGGTGCCAGCGGGGAAAAGTAATGCTGGTTCTCACTGCCTCCTGGAACCCTTTCAAATGCTACAGACAATTTGGCCCTCTCTGCTTTCCTGCGGACTCCATCCTCAAAAGCACCTGTTTTCGCTTTCGGCAACCTCCGGAGCAAAAAAGACAAACGTCCAGCTTTTGCTGCCACAGCAAAGGTGCCGGCGGGGAAAAGTAATGCTGGTTCTCACTGCCTCCTGGAACCTCTTCAAATCGCCCAGACAATTTGGCCCTCTCTGCTTTCCTGCGGACTCCATCCTCAAAAGAACCTATTTTCGCTTTCGGCGCCCTCCGGAGCAAAAAAGACAAACGTCCAGCTTTTGCTGCCACAGCAAAGGTGCCAGCGGGGAAAAGTAATGCTGGTTCTCACTGCCTCCTGGAACCCTTTCAAATGGCCCAGACAATTTGGCCCTCTCTGCTTTCCTGCCGACTCCATCCTCAAAAGCACCTTTTTTCGCTTTCGGCAACCTCCGGAGCAAAAAAGACAAACGTCCAGCTTTTGCTGCCACAGCAAAGGTGCCAGCGGGGAAAAGTAATGCTGGTTCTCACTGCCTCCTGGAACCCTTTCAAATGCCCCAGACAATTTGGCTCTCTCTGCTTTCCTGCGGACTCCATCCTCAAAAGCACCTGTTTTCGCTTTCGGCAACCTCCGGAGCAAAAAAGATAAATGTCCAGCTTTTGCTGCCACAGCAAAGGTGCCGGCGGGGAAAAGTAATGCTGGTTCTCACTGCCTCCTGGAACCTCTTCAAATCGCCCAGACAATTTGGCCCTCTCTGCTTTCCTGCGGACTCCATCCTCAAAAGAACCTATTTTCGCTTTCGGCGCCCTCCGGAGCAAAAAAGACAAACGTCCAGCTTTTGCTGCCACAGCAAAGGTGCCAGCGGGGAAAAGTAATGCTGGTTCTCACTGCCTCCTGGAACCCTTTCAAATGCCCCAGACAATTTGGCTCTCTCTGCTTTCCTGCGGACTCCATCCTCAAAAGCACCTGTTTTCGCTTTCGGCAACCTCCGGAGCAAAAAAGATAAATGTCCAGCTTTTGCTGGCACAGCAAAGGTGCCAGCGGGGAAAAGTGATGCTGGTCCTCATTGCCTCCTGGAACCTCTTCAAATGCCCCAGACAATTTGGCCCTCTCTGCTTTCCTGCGGACTCCATCATCAAAAGTACCTGTTTTCACTTTCGGCGGTGTTTGGAGCAAAAAAGACAAACGTCCAGCTTTTGCTGCCACAGCAAATGTGCCAGCGGGGAAAAGTAATGCTGGTTCTCACTGCCTCCTGGAACCCTTTCAAATGCCACAGACAATTTGGCCCTCTCTGCTTTCCTGCGGACTCTATCCTCAAAAGTGCCTTTTTTCACATTCGTCGCCCTCCGGTGGTAAAAAGACAAACGTCCAGCTTTTTCTGCCACAGCAAAGGTGCCAGCGGGGAAAAGTAATGCTGGTTCTCACTGCCTCCTGGAACCCTTTCAAATGCCACAGACAATTTGGCCCTCTCTGCTTTCCTGCGGACTCCATCCTCAAAAGCACCTGTTTTCGCTTTCGGCAACCTCCGGAGCAAAAAAGACAAACGTCCAGCTTTTGATGCCACAGCAAAGGTGCCAGCGGGGAAAAGTAATGCTGGTTCTCACTGCCTCCTGGAACCTCTTCAAATGCCCCAGACAATTTGGCCCTCTCTGCTTTCCTGTGGACTCCATCCTCAAAAGCACCTGTTTTCGCTTTCGGCAACCTCCGGAGCAAAAAAGACAAACGTCCAGCTTTTGCTGCCACAGCAAAGGTGCCAGCGGGGAAAAGTAATGCTGGTTCTCACTGCCTCCTGGAACCCTTTCAAATGCCACAGACAATTTGGCCCTCTCTGCTTTCCTGCCGACTCCATCCTCAAAAGCACCTGTTTTCGCTTTCGGCAACCTCCGGAGCAAAAAAGACAAACGTCCAGCTTTTGCTGCCACAGCAAAGGTGCCGGCGGGGAAAAGTAATGCTGGTTCTCACTGCCTCCTGGAACCTCTTCAAATCGCCCAGACAATTTGGCCCTCTCTGCTTTCCTGCGGACTCCATCCTCAAAAGAACCTATTTTCGCTTTCGGCGCCCTCCGGAGCAAAAAAGACAAACGTCCAGCTTTTGCTGCCACAGCAAAGGTGCCAGCGGGGAAAAGTGATGCTGGTCCTCACTGCCTCCTGGAACCCCTTCAAATGCCACAGACAATTTGGCCCTCTCTGCTTTCCTGCCGACTCTAGCCTCAAAAGCACCTTTTTTCACTCTCGGCGCTGTTTGGAGCAAAAAAGACAAACGTCCAGCTTTTGCTGCCACAGCAAAGGTGCCAGCGGGGAAAAGTAATGCTGGTTCTCACTGCCTCCTGGAACCCTTTCAAATGCCACAGACAATTTGGCCCTCTCTGCTTTCCTGCCGACTCCATCCTCAAAAGCACCTGTTTTCGCTTTCGGCAACCTCCGGAGCAAAAAAGACAAACGTCCAGCTTTTGCTGCCACAGCAAAGGTGCCGGCGGGGAAAAGTAATGCTGGTTCTCACTGCCTCCTGGAACCTCTTCAAATCGCCCAGACAATTTGGCCCTCTCTGCTTTCCTGCGGACTCCATCCTCAAAAGAACCTATTTTCGCTTTCGGCGCCCTCCGGAGCAAAAAAGACAAACGTCCAGCTTTTGCTGCCACAGCAAAGGTGCCAGCGGGGAAAAGTAATGCTGGTTCTCACTGCCTCCTGGAACCCTTTCAAATGCCCCAGACAATTTGGCTCTCTCTGCTTTCCTGCGGACTCCATCCTCAAAAGCACCTGTTTTCGCTTTCGGCAACCTCCGGAGCAAAAAAGATAAATGTCCAGCTTTTGCTGCCACAGCAAAGGTGCCAGCGGGGAAAAGTGATGCTGGTCCTCATTGCCTCCTGGAACCTCTTCAAATGCCCCAGACAATTTGGCCCTCTCTGCTTTCCTGCGGACTCCATCATCAAAAGTACCTGTTTTCACTTTCGGCGGTGTTTGGAGCAAAAAAGACAAACGTCCAGCTTTTGCTGCCACAGCAAATGTGCCAGCGGGGAAAAGTAATGCTGGTTCTCACTGCCTCCTGGAACCCTTTCAAATGCCACAGACAATTTGGCCCTCTCTGCTTTCCTGCGGACTCTATCCTCAAAAGTGTCTTTTTTCACATTCGTCGCCCTCCGGTGGTAAAAAGACAAACGTCCAGCTTTTGCTGCCACAGCAAAGGTGCCAGCGGGGAAAAGTAATGCTGGTTCTCACTGCCTCCTGGAACCCTTTCAAATGCCACAGACAATTTGGCCCTCTCTGCTTTCCTGCGGACTCCATCCTCAAAAGCACCTGTTTTCGCTTTCGGCAACCTCCGGAGCAAAAAAGACAAACGTCCAGCTTTTGATGCCACAGCAAAGGTGCCAGCGGGGAAAAGTAATGCTGGTTCTCACTGCCTCCTGGAACCTCTTCAAATGCCCCAGACAATTTGGCCCTCTCTGCTTTCCTGTGGACTCCATCCTCAAAAGCACCTTTTTTCGCTTTCGGCAACCTCCGGAGCAAAAAAGACAAACGTCCAGCTTTTGCTGCCACAGCAAAGGTGCCAGCGGGGAAAAGTAATGCTGGTTCTCACTGCCTCCTGGAACCCTTTCAAATGCTACAGACAATTTGGCCCTCTCTGCTTTCCTGCGGACTCCATCCTCAAAAGCACCTGTTTTCGCTTTCGGCAACCTCCGGAGCAAAAAAGACAAACGTCCAGCTTTTGCTGCCACAGCAAAGGTGCCGGCGGGGAAAAGTAATGCTGGTTCTCACTGCCTCCTGGAACCTCTTCAAATCGCCCAGACAATTTGGCCCTCTCTGCTTTCCTGCGGACTCCATCCTCAAAAGCACCTGTTTTCGCTTTCGGCGCCCTCCGGAGCAAAAAAGACAAACGTCCAGCTTTTGCTGCCACAGCAAAGGTGCCAGCGGGGAAAAGTAATGCTGGTTCTCACTGCCTCCTGGAACCCTTTCAAATGCCCCAGACAATTTGGCTCTCTCTGCTTTCCTGCGGACTCCATCCTCAAAAGCACCTGTTTTCGCTTTCGGCAACCTCCGGAGCAAAAAAGATAAATGTCCAGCTTTTGCTGCCACAGCAAAGGTGCCAGCGGGGAAAAGTGATGCTGGTCCTCATTGCCTCCTGGAACCTCTTCAAATGCCCCAGACAATTTGGCCCTCTCTGCTTTCCTGCGGACTCCATCATCAAAAGTACCTGTTTTCACTTTCGGCGGTGTTTGGAGCAAAAAAGACAAACGTCCAGCTTTTGCTGCCACAGCAAATGTGCCAGCGGGGAAAAGTAATGCTGGTTCTCACTGCCTCCTGGAACCCTTTCAAATGCCACAGACAATTTGGCCCTCTCTGCTTTCCTGCGGACTCCATCCTCAAAAGTGTCTTTTTTCACATTCGTCGCCCTCCGGTGGTAAAAAGACAAACGTCCAGCTTTTGCTGCCACAGCAAAGGTGCCAGCGGGGAAAAGTAATGCTGGTTCTCACTGCCTCCTGGAACCCTTTCAAATGCCACAGACAATTTGGCCCTCTCTGCTTTCCTGCGGACTCCATCCTCAAAAGCACCTGTTTTCGCTTTCGGCAACCTCCGGAGCAAAAAAGACAAACGTCCAGCTTTTGATGCCACAGCAAAGGTGCCAGCGGGGAAAAGTAATGCTGGTTCTCACTGCCTCCTGGAACCTCTTCAAATGCCCCAGACAATTTGGCCCTCTCTGCTTTCCTGTGGACTCCATCCTCAAAAGCACCTTTTTTCGCTTTCGGCAACCTCCGGAGCAAAAAAGACAAACGTCCAGCTTTTGCTGCCACAGCAAAGGTGCCAGCGGGGAAAAGTAATGCTGGTTCTCACTGCCTCCTGGAACCCTTTCAAATGCTACAGACAATTTGGCCCTCTCTGCTTTCCTGCGGACTCCATCCTCAAAAGCACCTGTTTTCGCTTTCGGCAACCTCCGGAGCAAAAAAGACAAACGTCCAGCTTTTGCTGCCACAGCAAAGGTGCCGGCGGGGAAAAGTAATGCTGGTTCTCACTGCCTCCTGGAACCTCTTCAAATCGCCCAGACAATTTGGCCCTCTCTGCTTTCCTGCGGACTCCATCCTCAAAAGAACCTATTTTCGCTTTCGGCGCCCTCCGGAGCAAAAAAGACAAACGTCCAGCTTTTGCTGCCACAGCAAAGGTGCCAGCGGGGAAAAGTAATGCTGGTTCTCACTGCCTCCTGGAACCCTTTCAAATGGCCCAGACAATTTGGCCCTCTCTGCTTTCCTGCCGACTCCATCCTCAAAAGCACCTTTTTTCGCTTTCGGCAACCTCCGGAGCAAAAAAGACAAACGTCCAGCTTTTGCTGCCACAGCAAAGGTGCCAGCGGGGAAAAGTAATGCTGGTTCTCACTGCCTCCTGGAACCCTTTCAAATGCCCCAGACAATTTGGCTCTCTCTGCTTTCCTGCGGACTCCATCCTCAAAAGCACCTGTTTTCGCTTTCGGCAACCTCCGGAGCAAAAAAGATAAATGTCCAGCTTTTGCTGCCACAGCAAAGGTGCCGGCGGGGAAAAGTAATGCTGGTTCTCACTGCCTCCTGGAACCTCTTCAAATCGCCCAGACAATTTGGCCCTCTCTGCTTTCCTGCGGACTCCATCCTCAAAAGAACCTATTTTCGCTTTCGGCGCCCTCCGGAGCAAAAAAGACAAACGTCCAGCTTTTGCTGCCACAGCAAAGGTGCCAGCGGGGAAAAGTAATGCTGGTTCTCACTGCCTCCTGGAACCCTTTCAAATGCCCCAGACAATTTGGCTCTCTCTGCTTTCCTGCGGACTCCATCCTCAAAAGCACCTGTTTTCGCTTTCGGCAACCTCCGGAGCAAAAAAGATAAATGTCCAGCTTTTGCTGCCACAGCAAAGGTGCCAGCGGGGAAAAGTGATGCTGGTCCTCATTGCCTCCTGGAACCTCTTCAAATGCCCCAGACAATTTGGCCCTCTCTGCTTTCCTGCGGACTCCATCATCAAAAGTACCTGTTTTCACTTTCGGCGGTGTTTGGAGCAAAAAAGACAAACGTCCAGCTTTTGCTGCCACAGCAAATGTGCCAGCGGGGAAAAGTAATGCTGGTTCTCACTGCCTCCTGGAACCCTTTCAAATGCCACAGACAATTTGGCCCTCTCTGCTTTCCTGCCGACTCTAGCCTCAAAAGTGCCTTTTTTCACATTCGTCGCCCTCCGGTGGTAAAAAGACAAACGTCCAGCTTTTTCTGCCACAGCAAAGGTGCCAGCGGGGAAAAGTAATGCTGGTTCTCACTGCCTCCTGGAACCCTTTCAAATGCCACAGACAATTTGGCCCTCTCTGCTTTCCTGCGGACTCCATCCTCAAAAGCACCTGTTTTCGCTTTCGGCAACCTCCGGAGCAAAAAAGACAAACGTCCAGCTTTTGATGCCACAGCAAAGGTGCCAGCGGGGAAAAGTAATGCTGGTTCTCACTGCCTCCTGGAACCTCTTCAAATGCCCCAGACAATTTGGCCCTCTCTGCTTTCCTGTGGACTCCATCCTCAAAAGCACCTGTTTTCGCTTTCGGCAACCTCCGGAGCAAAAAAGACAAACGTCCAGCTTTTGCTGCCACAGCAAAGGTGCCAGCGGGGAAAAGTAATGCTGGTTCTCACTGCCTCCTGGAACCCTTTCAAATGCCACAGACAATTTGGCCCTCTCTGCTTTCCTGCCGACTCCATCCTCAAAAGCACCTGTTTTCGCTTTCGGCAACCTCCGGAGCAAAAAAGACAAACGTCCAGCTTTTGCTGCCACAGCAAAGGTGCCGGCGGGGAAAAGTAATGCTGGTTCTCACTGCCTCCTGGAACCTCTTCAAATCGCCCAGACAATTTGGCCCTCTCTGCTTTCCTGCGGACTCCATCCTCAAAAGAACCTATTTTCGCTTTCGGCGCCCTCCGGAGCAAAAAAGACAAACGTCCAGCTTTTGCTGCCACAGCAAAGGTGCCAGCGGGGAAAAGTAATGCTGGTTCTCACTGCCTCCTGGAACCCTTTCAAATGGCCCAGACAATTTGGCCCTCTCTGCTTTCCTGCCGACTCTAGCCTCAAAAGCACCTTTTTTCACTCTCGGCGCTGTTTGGAGCAAAAAAGACAAACGTCCAGCTTTTGCTGCCACAGCAAAGGTGCCAGCGGGGAAAAGTGATGCTGGTCCTCACTGCCTCCTGGAACCCCTTCAAATGCCCCAGACAATTTGGCCCTCTCTGCTTTCCTGCCGACTCTAGCCTCAAAAGCACCCTTTTTCACTTTCGCCGCTGTTTGCAGCAAAAAAGACAAATGTCCAGCTTTTGCTGCCACAGCAAAGGTGCCAGCGGGGAAAAGTGATGCTGGTCCTCACTGCCTCCTGGAACCCCTTCAAATGCCCCAGACAATTTGGCCCTCTCTGCTTTCCTGCCGACTCTAGCCTCAAAAGCACCTTTTTTTACTTTCACCGCTGTTTGGAGCAAAAAAGACAAACGTCCAGCTTTTGCTGCCACAGCAAAGGTGCCAGCGGGGAAAAGTGATGCTGGTCCTCACTGCCTCCTGGAACCCCTTCAAATGCCCCAGACAATTTGGCCCTCTCTGCTTTCCTGCCGACTCTAGCCTCAAAAGCACCTTTTTTCACTCTCGGCTCTCTCCGGAGCAAAAAAGACAAACGTCCAGCTTTTGCAGCCACAGCAAAGGTGCCAGCGGGGAAAAGTGATGCTGGTCCTCACTGCCTCCTGGAACCCCTTCAAATGCCCCAGACAATTTGGCCCTCTCTGCTTTCCTGCCGACTCTAGCCTCAAAAGCACCTTTTTTCACTCTCAGCGCTGTTTGGAGCAAAAAAGACAAACGTCCAGCTTTTGCTGCCACAGCAAAGGTGCCAGCGGGGAAAAGTGATGCTGGTCCTCACTGCCTCCTGGAACCCCTTCAAATACCCCAGACAATTTGGCCCTCTCTGCTTTCCTGCCGACTCTAGCCTCAAAAGCACCTTTCTTCACTTTCGCTGCTGTTTTCAGCAAAAAAGACAAACGTCCAGCTTTTGCTGCCACAGCAAAGGTACCAGCGGGGAAAAGTGATGCTGGTCCTCACTGCCTCCTGGAACCCCTTCAAATGCCCCAGACAATTTGGCCCTCTCTGCTTTCCTGCCGACTCTAGCCTCAAAAGCACCTTTTTTTACTTTCACCGCTGTTTGCAGCAAAAAAGACAAACGTCCAGCTTTTGCTGCCACAGCAAAGGTGCCAGCGGGGAAAAGTGATGCTGGTCCTCACTGCCTCCTGGAACCCCTTCAAATGCCCCACACAATTTGGCCCTCTCTGCTTTCCTGCCGACTCTAGCCTCAAAAGCACTTTTTTTCAATTTCGCTCCTGTTTGCAGCAAAAAAGACAAACGTCCAGCATTTGCTGCCACAGCAAAGGTGCCAGCGGGGAAAAGTGATGCTGGTCCTCACTGCCACCTGGAACCCCTTCAAATGCCCCAGACAATTTGGCCCTCTCTGCTTTCTTGCCGACTCTAGCCTCAAAAGCACCTTTCTTCACTTTCGCTACTGTTTGCAGCAAAAAAGACAAATGTCGAGCTTTTGCTGCCACAGCAAAGGTGCCAGCGGGGAAAAGTGATGCTGGTCCTCACTGCCTCCTGGAACCCCTTCAAATGCCCCAGACAATTTGGCCCTCTCTGCTTTCCTTCCGACTCTAGCCTCAAAAGCACCTTTTTTCACTCTCGTCGACCTCCGGAGCAAAAAAGACAAACGTCCAGCTTTTGCTGCCACAGCAAAGGTGCCAGCGGGGAAAACTGATGCTGGTCCTCACTGCCTCCTGGAACCCCTTCAAATGCCCCAGACAATTTGGCCCTCTCTGCTTTCCTGCCGACTCTAGCCTCAAAAGCACCTTTTTTTACTTTCACCGCTGTTTGGAGCAAAAAAGACAAACGTCCAGCTTTTGCTGCCACAGCAAAGGTGCCAGCGGGGAAAAGTGATGCTGGTCCTCACTGCCTCCTGGAACCCCTTCAAATGCCCCAGACAATTTGGCCCTCTCTGCTTTCCTGCCGACTCTAGCCTCAAAAGCACCTTTTTTCACTTTCGCCGCTGTTTGCAGCAAAAAAGACAAACGTCCAGCTTTTGCTGCCACAGCAAAGGTGCCAGCGGGGAAAAGTGATGCTGGTCCTCACTGCCTCCTGGAACCCCTTCAAATGCCCCAGACAATTTGGCCCTCTCTGCTTTCCTGCCGACTCTAGCCTCAAAAGCACTTTTTTTCAATTTCGCTCCTGTTTGCAGCAAAAAAGACAAACGTCCAGCATTTGCTGCCACAGCAAAGGTGCCAGCGGGGAAAAGTGATGCTGGTCCTCACTGCCTCCTGGAACCCCTTCAAATGCCCCAGACAATTTGGCCCTCTCTGCTTTCTTGCCGACTCTAGCCTCAAAAGCACCTTTCTTCACTTTCGCTACTGTTTGCAGCAAAAAAGACAAATGTCCAGCTTTTGCTGCCACAGCAAATGTGCCAGCGGGGAAAAGTAATGCTGGTTCTCACTGCCTCCTGGAACCCTTTCAAATGCCACAGACAATTTGGCCCTCTCTGCTTTCCTGCCGACTCTAGCCTCAAAAGTGCCTTTTTTCACATTCGTCGCCCTCCGGTGGTAAAAAGACAAACGTCCAGCTTTTTCTGCCACAGCAAAGGTGCCAGCGGGGAAAAGTAATGCTGGTTCTCACTGCCTCCTGGAACCCTTTCAAATGCCACAGACAATTTGGCCCTCTCTGCTTTCCTGCGGACTCCATCCTCAAAAGCACCTGTTTTCGCTTTCGGCAACCTCCGGAGCAAAAAAGACAAACGTCCAGCTTTTGATGCCACAGCAAAGGTGCCAGCGGGGAAAAGTAATGCTGGTTCTCACTGCCTCCTGGAACCTCTTCAAATGCCCCAGACAATTTGGCCCTCTCTGCTTTCCTGTGGACTCCATCCTCAAAAGCACCTGTTTTCGCTTTCGGCAACCTCCGGAGCAAAAAAGACAAACGTCCAGCTTTTGCTGCCACAGCAAAGGTGCCAGCGGGGAAAAGTAATGCTGGTTCTCACTGCCTCCTGGAACCCTTTCAAATGCCACAGACAATTTGGCCCTCTCTGCTTTCCTGCCGACTCCATCCTCAAAAGCACCTGTTTTCGCTTTCGGCAACCTCCGGAGCAAAAAAGACAAACGTCCAGCTTTTGCTGCCACAGCAAAGGTGCCGGCGGGGAAAAGTAATGCTGGTTCTCACTGCCTCCTGGAACCTCTTCAAATCGCCCAGACAATTTGGCCCTCTCTGCTTTCCTGCGGACTCCATCCTCAAAAGAACCTATTTTCGCTTTCGGCGCCCTCCGGAGCAAAAAAGACAAACGTCCAGCTTTTGCTGCCACAGCAAAGGTGCCAGCGGGGAAAAGTAATGCTGGTTCTCACTGCCTCCTGGAACCCTTTCAAATGGCCCAGACAATTTGGCCCTCTCTGCTTTCCTGCCGACTCTAGCCTCAAAAGCACCTTTTTTCACTCTCGGCGCTGTTTGGAGCAAAAAAGACAAACGTCCAGCTTTTGCTGCCACAGCAAAGGTGCCAGCGGGGAAAAGTGATGCTGGTCCTCACTGCCTCCTGGAACCCCTTCAAATGCCCCAGACAATTTGGCCCTCTCTGCTTTCCTGCCGACTCTAGCCTCAAAAGCACCCTTTTTCACTTTCGCCGCTGTTTGCAGCAAAAAAGACAAATGTCCAGCTTTTGCTGCCACAGCAAAGGTGCCAGCGGGGAAAAGTGATGCTGGTCCTCACTGCCTCCTGGAACCCCTTCAAATGCCCCAGACAATTTGGCCCTCTCTGCTTTCCTGCCGACTCTAGCCTCAAAAGCACCTTTTTTTACTTTCACCGCTGTTTGGAGCAAAAAAGACAAACGTCCAGCTTTTGCTGCCACAGCAAAGGTGCCAGCGGGGAAAAGTGATGCTGGTCCTCACTGCCTCCTGGAACCCCTTCAAATGCCCCAGACAATTTGGCCCTCTCTGCTTTCCTGCCGACTCTAGCCTCAAAAGCACCTTTTTTCACTCTCGGCTCTCTCCGGAGCAAAAAAGACAAACGTCCAGCTTTTGCAGCCACAGCAAAGGTGCCAGCGGGGAAAAGTGATGCTGGTCCTCACTGCCTCCTGGAACCCCTTCAAATGCCCCAGACAATTTGGCCCTCTCTGCTTTCCTGCCGACTCTAGCCTCAAAAGCACCTTTTTTCACTCTCAGCGCTGTTTGGAGCAAAAAAGACAAACGTCCAGCTTTTGCTGCCACAGCAAAGGTGCCAGCGGGGAAAAGTGATGCTGGTCCTCACTGCCTCCTGGAACCCCTTCAAATACCCCAGACAATTTGGCCCTCTCTGCTTTCCTGCCGACTCTAGCCTCAAAAGCACCTTTCTTCACTTTCGCTGCTGTTTTCAGCAAAAAAGACAAACGTCCAGCTTTTGCTGCCACAGCAAAGGTACCAGCGGGGAAAAGTGATGCTGGTCCTCACTGCCTCCTGGAACCCCTTCAAATGCCCCAGACAATTTGGCCCTCTCTGCTTTCCTGCCGACTCTAGCCTCAAAAGCACCTTTTTTTACTTTCACCGCTGTTTGCAGCAAAAAAGACAAACGTCCAGCTTTTGCTGCCACAGCAAAGGTGCCAGCGGGGAAAAGTGATGCTGGTCCTCACTGCCTCCTGGAACCCCTTCAAATGCCCCACACAATTTGGCCCTCTCTGCTTTCCTGCCGACTCTAGCCTCAAAAGCACTTTTTTTCAATTTCGCTCCTGTTTGCAGCAAAAAAGACAAACGTCCAGCATTTGCTGCCACAGCAAAGGTGCCAGCGGGGAAAAGTGATGCTGGTCCTCACTGCCACCTGGAACCCCTTCAAATGCCCCAGACAATTTGGCCCTCTCTGCTTTCTTGCCGACTCTAGCCTCAAAAGCACCTTTCTTCACTTTCGCTACTGTTTGCAGCAAAAAAGACAAATGTCGAGCTTTTGCTGCCACAGCAAAGGTGCCAGCGGGGAAAAGTGATGCTGGTCCTCACTGCCTCCTGGAACCCCTTCAAATGCCCCAGACAATTTGGCCCTCTCTGCTTTCCTTCCGACTCTAGCCTCAAAAGCACCTTTTTTCACTCTCGTCGACCTCCGGAGCAAAAAAGACAAACGTCCAGCTTTTGCTGCCACAGCAAAGGTGCCAGCGGGGAAAACTGATGCTGGTCCTCACTGCCTCCTGGAACCCCTTCAAATGCCCCAGACAATTTGGCCCTCTCTGCTTTCCTGCCGACTCTAGCCTCAAAAGCACCTTTTTTTACTTTCACCGCTGTTTGGAGCAAAAAAGACAAACGTCCAGCTTTTGCTGCCACAGCAAAGGTGCCAGCGGGGAAAAGTGATGCTGGTCCTCACTGCCTCCTGGAACCCCTTCAAATGCCCCAGACAATTTGGCCCTCTCTGCTTTCCTGCCGACTCTAGCCTCAAAAGCACCTTTTTTCACTTTCGCCGCTGTTTGCAGCAAAAAAGACAAACGTCCAGCTTTTGCTGCCACAGCAAAGGTGCCAGCGGGGAAAAGTGATGCTGGTCCTCACTGCCTCCTGGAACCCCTTCAAATGCCCCAGACAATTTGGCCCTCTCTGCTTTCCTGCCGACTCTAGCCTCAAAAGCACTTTTTTTCAATTTCGCTCCTGTTTGCAGCAAAAAAGACAAACGTCCAGCATTTGCTGCCACAGCAAAGGTGCCAGCGGGGAAAAGTGATGCTGGTCCTCACTGCCTCCTGGAACCCCTTCAAATGCCCCAGACAATTTGGCCCTCTCTGCTTTCTTGCCGACTCTAGCCTCAAAAGCACCTTTCTTCACTTTCGCTACTGTTTGCAGCAAAAAAGACAAATGTCCAGCTTTTGCTGCCACAGCAAAGGTGCCAGCGGGGAAAAGTGATGCTGGTCCTCACTGCCTCCTGGAACCCCTTCAAATGCCCCAGACAATTTGGCCCTCTCTGCTTTCCTGCCGACTCTAGCCTCAAAAGCACCTTTTTTCACTCTCGTCGACCTCCGGAGCAAAAAAGACAAACGTCCAGCTTTTGCTGCCACAGCAAAGGTGCCAGCGGGGAAAACTGATGCTGGTCCTCACTGCCTCCTGTAACCCCTTCAAATGCCCCAGACAATTTGGCCCTCTCTGCTTTCCTTCCGACTCTAGCCTCAAAAGCACCTTTTTTCACTTTCTGCCGCTGTTTGCAGCAAAAAAGACAAACGTCCAGCTTTTGCTGCCACAGCAAAGGTGCCAGCGGGGAAAACTGATGCTGGTCCTCACTGCCTCCTGGAACCCCTTCAAATGCCCCAGACAATTTGGCCCTCTCTGCTTTCCTGCCGACTCTATCCTCAAAAGCACCTTTTTTCACTCTCGGCGCGGTTTGCAGCAAAAAAGACAAACGTCCAGCTTTTGCTGCCACAGCAAAGGTGCCAGCGGGGAAAACTTATGCTGGTCCTCACTGCCTCCTGGAACCCCTTCAAATGCCCCAGACAATTTGGCCCTCTCTGCTTTCCTGCCGACTCTAGCCTCAAAAGAACTTTTTTTCAATTTCGCTGCTGTTTGCAGCAAAAAAGACAAACGTCCAGCTTTTGCTGCCACAGCAAAGGTGCCAGCGGGGAAAAGTGATGCTGGTCCTCACTGCCACCTGGAACCCCTTCAAATGCCCCAGACAATTTGGCCCTCTCTGCTTTCTTGCCGACTCTAGCCTCAAAAGCACCTTTCTTCACTTTCGCTACTGTTTGCAGCAAAAAAGACAAACGTCCAGCTTTTGCTGCCACAGCAAAGGTGCCAGCGGGGAAAAGTGATGCTGGTCCTCACTGCCTCCTGGAACCCCTTCAAATGCCCCAGACAATTTGGCCCTCTCTGCTTTCCTGCCGACTCTAGCCTCAAAAGCACCTTTTTTCACTCTCGGCGCGGTTTGCAGCAAAAAAGACAAACGTCCAGCTTTTGCTGCCACAGCAAAGGTGCCAGCAGGGAAAAGTGATGCTGGTCCTCACTGCCTCCTGGAACCCCTTCAAATGCCCCAGACAATTTGGCCCTCTCTGCTTTCCTGCCGACTCTAGCCTCAAAAGCACTTTTTTTCAACTTCGCTGCTGTTTGCAGCAAAAAAGACAAACGTCCAGCATTTGCTGCCACAGCAAAGGTGCCAGCGGGGAAAAGTGATGCTGGTCCTCACTGCCACCTGGAACCCCTTCAAATGCCCCAGACAATTTGGCTCTCTCTGCTTTCTTGCCGACTCTAGCCTCAAAAGCACCTTTCTTCACTTTTGCTACAGTTTGCAGCAAAAAAGACAAATGTACAGCTTTTGCTGCCACAGCAAAGGTGCCAGCGGGGAAAAGTGATGCTGGTCCTCACTGCCTCCTGGAACCCCTTCAAATGCCCCAGACAATTTGGCCCTCTCTGCTTTCCTGCCGACTCTAGCCTCAAAAGCACTTTTTTTCACTCTCGGCGCACTCCGGAGCAAAAAAGACAAAGGTCCAGCTTTTGCTGCCACAGCAAAGGTGCCAGCGGGGAAAAGTGATGCTGGTCCTCACTGCCTCCTGGAACCCCTTCAAATGCCCCAGACAATTTGGCCCTCTCTGCTTTCCTGCCGACTCTAGCCTCAAAAGCACCTTTTTTCACTCTCGGCGCAGTTTGCAGCAAAAAAGACAAACGTCCAGCTTTTGCTGCCACAGCAAAGGTGCCAGCGGGGAAAACTTATGCTGGTCCTCACTGCCTCCTGGAACCCCTTCAAATGCCCCAGACAATTTGGCCCTCTCTGCTTTCCTGCCGACTCTAGCCTCAAAAGCACCTTTTTTCACTCTCGGTGCTGTTTGGAGCAAAAAAGACAAACGTCCAGCTTTTGCTGCCACAGCAAAGGTGCCAGCGGGGAAAAGTGATGCTGGTCCTCACTGCCTCCTGGAACCCCTTCAAATGCCCCACACAATTTGGCCCTCTCTGCTTTCTTCTGACTCTAGCCTCAAAAGCACCTTTTTTCACTTTCGCCGCTGTTTGGAGCAAAAAAGACAAACGTCCAGCTTTTGCTGCCACAGCAAAGGTGCCAGCGGGGAAAAGTGATGCTGGTCCTCACTGCCTCCTGGAACCCCTTCAAATGCCCCAGACAATTTGGCCCTCTCTGCTTTCTTGCCGACTCTAGCCTCAAAAGCACCTTTCTTCACTTTCGCTGCTGTTTGCAGCAAAAAAGACAAATGTACAGCTTTTGCTGCCACAGCAAAGGTGCCAGCGGGGAAAACTGATGCTGGTCCTCACTGCCTCCTGGAACCCCTTCAAATGCCCCAGACAATTTGGCCCTCTCTGCTTTCCTGCCGACTCTAGCCTCAAAAGCACCTTTTTTCACTCTCGGCGCGGTTTGCAGCAAAAAAGACAAACGTCCAGCTTTTGCTGCCACAGCAAAGGTGCCAGCGGGGAAAAGTGATGCTGGTCCTCACTGCCTCCTGGAACCCCTTCAAATGCCCCAGACAATTTGGCCCTCTCTGCTTTCCTGCCGACTCTAGCCTCAAAAGCACCTTTTTTCACTTTCGCCGCTGTTTGGAGCAAAAAAGACAAAGGTCCAGCTTTTGCTGCCACAGCAAAGGTGCCAGCGGGGAAAAGTGATGCTGGTCCTCACTGCCTCCTGGAACCCCTTCAAATGCCCCAGACAATTTGGCCCTCTCTGCTTTCCTGCCGACTCTAGCCTCAAAAGCACCTTTTTTCACTCTCGGCGCGGTTTGCAGCAAAAAAGACAAACGTCCAGCTTTTGCTGCCACAGCAAAGGTGCCAGCGGGGAAAACTTATGCTGGTCCTCACTGCCTCCTGGAACCCCTTCAAATGCCCCAGACAATTTGGCCCTCTCTGCTTTCCTGCCGACTCTAGCCTCAAAAGCACCTTTTTTCACTCTCGGTGCTGTTTGGAGCAAAAAAGACAAACGTCCAGCTTTTGCTGCCACAGCAAAGGTGCCAGCGGGGAAAAGTGATGCTGGTCCTCACTGCCTCCTGGAACCCCTTCAAATGCCCCACACAATTTGGCCCTCTCTGCTTTCTTCTGACTCTAGCCTCAAAAGCACCTTTTTTCACTTTCGCATCTGTTTGCAGCAAAAAAGACAAACGTCCAGCTTTTGCTGCCACAGCAAAGGTGCCAGCGGGGAAAAGTGATGCTGGTCCTCACTGCCTCCTGGAACCCCTTCAAATGCCCCAGACAATTTGGCCCTCTCTGCTTTCTTGCCGACTCTAGCCTCAAAAGCACCTTTTTTTACTTTCACCGCTGTTTGGAACAAAAAAGACAAACGTCCAGCTTTTGCTGCCACAGCAAAGGTGCCAGCGGGGAAAAGTGATGCTGGTCCTCACTGCCTCCTGGAACCCCTTCAAATGCCCCAGACAATTTGGCCCTCTCTGCTTTCCTGCCGACTCTAGCCTCAAAAGCACCTTTTTTCACTCTCGTCGACCTCCGGAGCAAAAAAGACAAACGTCCAGCTTTTGCTGCCACAGCAAAGGTGCCAGCGGGGAAAAGTGATGCTGGTCCTCACTGCCTCCTGGAACCCCTTCAAATGCCCCACACAATTTGGCCCTCTCTGCTTTCCTGCTGACTCTAGCCTCAAAAGCACCTTTTTTTACTTTCACCGCTGTTTGGAGCAAAAAAGACAAACGTCCAGCTTTTGCTGCCACAGCAAAGGTGCCAGCGGGGAAAAGTGATGCTGGTCCTCACTGCCTCCTGGAACCCCTTCAAATGCCCCAGACAATTTGGCCCTCTCTGCTTTCCTGCCGACTCTAGCCTCAAAAGCACCTTTTTTCACTCTCGTCGACCTCCGGAGCAAAAAAACAAACGTCCAGCTTTTGCTGCCACAGCAAAGGTGCCAGCGGGGAAAACTGATGCTGGTCCTCACTGCCTCCTGGAACCCCTTCAAATGCCCCAGACAATTTGGCCCTCTCTGCTTTCCTGCCGACTCTAGCCTCAAAAGCACCTTTTTTCACTCTCGGCGCCCTCCGGAGCAAAAAAGACAAACGTCCAGCTTTTGCTGCCACAGCAAAGGTGCCAGCGGGGAAAAGTGATGCTGGTCCTCACTGCCTCCTGGAACCCCTTCAAATGCCCCACACAATTTGGCCCTCTCTGCTTTCTTCTGACTCTAGCCTCAAAAGCACCTTTTTTCACTTTCGCATCTGTTTGCAGCAAAAAAGACAAACGTCCAGCTTTTGCTGCCACAGCAAAGGTGCCAGCGGGGAAAAGTGATGCTGGTCCTCACTGCCTCCTGGAACCCCTTCAAATGCCCCAGACAATTTGGCCCTCTCTGCTTTCTTGCCGACTCTAGCCTCAAAAGCACCTTTCTTCACTTTCGCTGCTGTTTGCAGCAAAAAAGACAAACGTCCAGCTTTTGCTGCCACAGCAAAGGTGCCAGCGGGGAAAACTGATGCTGGTCCTCACTGCCTCCTGGAACCCCTTCAAATGCCCCAGACAATTTGGCCCTCTCTGCTTTCCTGCCGACTCTAGCCTCAAAAGCACCTTTTTTCACTCTCGGCGCCCTCCGGAGCAAAAAAGACAAACGTCCAGCTTTTGCTGCCACAGCAAAGGTGCCAGCGGGGAAAAGTGATGCTGGTCCTCACTGCCTCCTGGAACCCCTTCAAATGCCCCAGACAATTTGGCCCTCTCTGCTTTCCTGCCGACTCTAGCCTCAAAAGCACCTTTCTTCACTTTGGCTTCTGTTTGCATCAAAAAAAGACAAACGTCCAGCTTTTGCTGCCACAGCAAAGGTGCCAGCGGGGAAAAGTGATGCTGGTCCTCACTGCCTCCTGGAACCCCTTCAAATGCCCCAGACAATTTGGCCCTCTCTGCTTTCCTGCCGACTCTAGCCTCAAAAGCACCTTTTTTCACTTTCGCCATTCTTTGCAGCAAAAAAGACAAACGTCCAGCTTTTGCTGCCACAGCAAAGGTGCCAGCGGGGAAAACTGATGCTGGTCCTCACTGCCTCCTGCAACCCCTTCAAATGCCCCAGACAATTTGGCCCTCTCTGCTTTCCTGCCGACTCTAGCCTGAAAAGCACCTTTTTTCACTCTCGGCGCGGTTTGCAGCAAAAAAGACAAACGTCCAGCTTTTGCTGCCACAGCAAAGGTGCCAGCGGGGAAAAGTGATGCTGGTCCTCACTGCCTCCTGGAACCCCTTCAAATGCCCCAGACAATTTGGCCCTCTCTGCTTTCCTGCCGACTCTAGCCTCAAAAGCACCTTTTTTCACTCTCGGCGCCCTCCGGAGCAAAAAAGACAAAAGTCCAGCTTTTGCTGCCACAGCAAAGGTGCCAGCGGGGAAAAGTGATGCTGGTCCTCACTGCCTCCTGGAACCCCTTCAAATGCCCCAGACAATTTGGCCCTCTCTGCTTTCCTGCTGACTCTAGCCTCAAAAGCACCTTTTTTCACTCTCGGTGCTGTTTGGAGCAAAAAAGACAAACGTCCAGCTTTTGCTGCCACAGCAAAGGTGCCAGCGGGGAAAAGTGATGCTGGTCCTCACTGCCTCCTGGAACCCCTTCAAATGCCCCACACAATTTGGCCCTCTCTGCTTTCCTGCCGACTCTAGCCTCAAAAGCACCTTTTTTTACTTTCACCGCTGTTTGGAGCAAAAAAGACAAACGTCCAGCTTTTGCTGCCACAGCAAAGGTGCCAGCGGGGAAAAGTGATGCTGGTCCTCACTGCCTCCTGGAACCCCTTCAAATGCCCCAGACAATTTGGCCCTCTCTGCTTTCCTGCCGACTCTAGCCTCAAAAGCACCTTTTTTCACTTTCGCCATTGTTTGCAGCAAAAAAGACAAACGTCCAGCTTTTGCTGCCACAGCAAAGGTGCCAGCGGGGAAAACTGATGCTGGTCCTCACTGCCTCCTGCAACCCCTTCAAATGCCCCAGACAATTTGGCCCTCTCTGCTTTCCTGCCGACTCTAGCCTCAAAAGCACCTTTTTTCACTCTCGGCGCGGTTTGCAGCAAAAAAGACAAACGTCCAGCTTTTGCTGCCACAGCAAAGGTGCCAGCGGGGAAAAGTGATGCTGGTCCTCACTGCCTCCTGGAACCCCTTCAAATGCCCCAGACAATTTGGCCCTCTCTGCTTTCCTGCCGACTCTAGCCTCAAAAGCACCTTTCTTCACTTTGGCTTCTGTTTGCAGCAAAAAAGACAAACGTCCAGCTTTTGCTGCCACAGCAAAGGTGCCAGCGGGGAAAAGTGATGCTGGTCCTCACTGCCTCCTGGAACCCCTTCAAATGCCCCACACAATTTGGCCCTCTCTGCTTTCCTGCCGACTCTAGCCTCAAAAGCACCTTTTTTCACTTTCGCCATTGTTTGCAGCAAAAAAGACAAACGTCCAGCTTTTGCTGCCACAGCAAAGGTGCCAGCGGGGAAAACTGATGCTGGTCCTCACTGCCTCCTGCAACCCCTTCAAATGCCCCAGACAATTTGGCCCTCTCTGCTTTCCTGCCGACTCTAGCCTCAAAAGCACCTTTTTTCACTCTCGGCGCCCTCCGGAGCAAAAAAGACAAACGTCCAGCTTTTGCTGCCACAGCAAAGGTGCCAGCGGGGAAAAGTGATGCTGGTCCTCACTGCCTCCTGGAACCCCTTCAAATGCCCCAGACAATTTGGCCCTCTCTGCTTTCCTGCTGACTCTAGCCTCAAAAGCACCTTTTTTCACTCTCGGCGCCCTCCGGAGCAAAAAAGACAAACGTCCAGCTTTTGCTGCCACAGCAAATGTGCCAGCGGGGAAAAGTGATGCTGGTCCTCACTGCCTCCTGGAACCCCTTCAAATGCCCCACACAATTTGGCCCTCTCTGCTTTCCTGCCGACTCTAGCCTCAAAAGCACCTTTTTTTACTTTCACCGCTGTTTGGAGCAAAAAAGACAAACGTCCAGCTTTTGCTGCCACAGCAAAGGTGCCAGCGGGGAAAAGTGATGCTGGTCCTCACTGCCTCCTGGAACCCCTTCAAATGCCCCAGACAATTTGGCCCTCTCTGCTTTCCTGCCGACTCTAGCCTCAAAAGCACCTTTTTTCACTTTCGCCATTGTTTGCAGCAAAATAGACAAACGTCCAGCTTTTGCTGCCACAGCAAAGGTGCCAGCGGGGAAAAGTGATGCTGGTCCTCACTGCCTCCTGGAACCCCTTCAAATGCCCCAGACAATTTGGCCCTCTCTGCTTTCCTGCCGACTCTAGCCTCAAAAGCACCTTTCTTCACTTTGGCTTCTGTTTGCAGCAAAAAAGACAAACGTCCAGCTTTTGCTGCCACAGCAAAGGTGCCAGCGGGGAAAAGTGATGCTGGTCCTCACTGCCTCCTGGAACCCCTTCAAATGCCCCAGACAATTTGGCCCTCTCTGCTTTCCTGCCGACTCTAGCCTCAAAAGCACCTTTTTTCACTTTCGCCATTGTTTGCAGCAAAAAAGACAAACGTCCAGCTTTTGCTGCCACAGCAAAGGTGCCAGCGGGGAAAACTGATGCTGGTCCTCACTGCCTCCTGCAACCCCTTCAAATGCCCCAGACAATTTGGCCCTCTCTGCTTTCCTGCCGACTCTAGCCTCAAAAGCACCTTTTTTCACTCTCGGCGCGGTTTGCAGCATAAAAGACAAACGTCCAGCTTTTGCTGCCACAGCAAAGGTGCCAGCGGGGAAAAGTGATGCTGGTCCTCACTGCCTCCTGGAACCCCTTCAAATGCCCCAGACAATTTGGCCCTCTCTGCTTTCCTGCCGACTCTAGCCTCAAAAGCACCTTTTTTCACTCTCGTCGACCTCCGGAGCAAAAAAACAAACGTCCAGCTTTTGCTGCCACAGCAAAGGTGCCAGCGGGGAAAAGTGATGCTGGTCCTCACTGCCTCCTGGAACCCCTTCAAATGCCCCAGACAATTTGGCCCTCTCTGCTTTCCTGCTGACTCTAGCCTCAAAAGCACCTTTTTTCACTCTCGGCGCCCTCCGGAGCAAAAAAGACAAACGTCCAGCTTTTGCTGCCACAGCAAAGGTGCCAGCGGGGAAAACTGATGCTGGTCCTCACTGCCTCCTGGAACCCCTTCAAATGCCCCAGACAATTTGGCCCTCTCTGCTTTCCTGCCGACTCTAGCCTCAAAAGCACCTTTTTTCACTCTCGGCGCCCTCCGGAGCAAAAAAGACAAACGTCCAGCTTTTGCTGCCACAGCAAAGGTGCCAGCGGGGAAAAGTGATGCTGGTCCTCACTGCCTCCTGGAACCCCTTCAAATGCCCCAGACAATTTGGCCCTCTCTGCTTTCCTGCTGACTCTAGCCTCAAAAGCACCTTTTTTCACTCTCGGCGCCCTCCGGAGCAAAAAAGACAAACGTCCAGCTTTTGCTGCCACAGCAAAGGTGCCAGCGGGGAAAAGTGATGCTGGTCCTCACTGCCTCCTGGAACCCCTTCAAATGCCCCACACAATTTGGCCCTCTCTGCTTTCCTGCCGACTCTAGCCTCAAAAGCACCTTTTTTTACTTTCACCGCTGTTTGGAGCAAAAAAGACAAACGTCCAGCTTTTGCTGCCACAGCAAAGGTGCCAGCGGGGAAAAGTGATGCTGGTCCTCACTGCCTCCTGGAACCCCTTCAAATGCCCCAGACAATTTGGCCCTCTCTGCTTTCCTGCCGACTCTAGCCTCAAAAGCACCTTTTTTCACTTTCGCCATTGTTTGCAGCAAAAAAGACAAACGTCCAGCTTTTGCTGCCACAGCAAAGGTGCCAGCGGGGAAAAACTGATGCTGGTCCTCACTGCCTCCTGCAACCCCTTCAAATGCCCCAGACAATTTGGCCCTCTCTGCTTTCCTGCCGACTCTAGCCTCAAAAGCACCTTTTTTCACTCTCGGCGCGGTTGCAGCAAAAAAGACAAACGTCCAGCTTTTGCTGCCACAGCAAAGGTGCCAGCGGGGAAAAGTGATGCTGGTCCTCACTGCCTCCTGGAACCCCTTCAAATGCCCCAGACAATTTGGCCCTCTCTGCTTTCCTGCCGACTCTAGCCTCAAAAGCACCTTTCTTCACTTTGGCTTCTGTTTGCAGCAAAAAAGACAAACGTCCAGCTTTTGCTGCCACAGCAAAGGTGCCAGCGGGAAAACTGATGCTGGTCCTCACTGCCTCCTGCAACCCCTTCAAATGCCCCAGACAATTTGGCCCTCTCTGCTTTCCTGCCGACTCTAGCCTCAAAAGCACCTTTTTTCACTTTCGCCATTGTTTGCAGCAAAAAAGACAAACGTCCAGCTTTTGCTGCCACAGCAAAGGTGCCAGCGGGGAAAACTGATGCTGGTCCTCACTGCCTCCTGCAACCCCTTCAAATGCCCCAGACAATTTGGCCCTCTCTGCTTTCCTGCCGACTCTAGCCTCAAAAGCACCTTTTTTCACTCTCGGCGCGGTTTGCAGCAAAAAGACAAACGTCCAGCTTTTGCTGCCACAGCAAAGGTGCCAGCGGGGAAAAGTGATGCTGGTCCTCACTGCCTCCTGGAACCCCTTCAAATGCCCCAGACAATTTGGCCCTCTCTGCTTTCCTGCCGACTCTAGCCTCAAAAGCACCTTTTTTCACTCTCGTCGACCTCCGGAGCAAAAAAACAAACGTCCAGCTTTTGCTGCCACAGCAAAGGTGCCAGCGGGGAAAAGTGATGCTGGTCCTCACTGCCTCCTGGAACCCCTTCAAATGCCCCAGACAATTTGGCCCTCTCTGCTTTCCTGCTGACTCTAGCCTCAAAAGCACCTTTTTTCACTCTCGGCGCCCTCCGGAGCAAAAAAGACAAACGTCCAGCTTTTGCTGCCACAGCAAAGGTGCCAGCGGGGAAAAGTGATGCTGGTCCTCACTGCCTCCTGGAACCCCTTCAAATGCCCCAGACAATTTGGCCCTCTCTGCTTTCCTGCTGACTCTAGCCTCAAAAGCACCTTTTTTCACTCTCGGCGCCCTCCGGAGCAAAAAAGACAAACGTCCAGCTTTTGCTGCCACAGCAAAGGTGCCAGCGGGGAAAAGTGATGCTGGTCCTCACTGCCTCCTGGAACCCCTTCAAATGCCCCAGACAATTTGGCCCTCTCTGCTTTCCTGCTGACTCTAGCCTCAAAAGCACCTTTTTTCACTCTCGGCGCCCTCCGGAGCAAAAAAGACAAACGTCCAGCTTTTGCTGCCACAGCAAAGGTGCCAGCGGGGAAAACTGATGCTGGTCCTCACTGCCTCCTGGAACCCCTTCAAATGCCCCACACAATTTGGCCCTCTCTGCTTTCCTGCCGACTCTAGCCTCAAAAGCACCTTTTTTTACTTTCACCGCTGTTTGGAGCAAAAAGACAACGTCCAGCTTTTGCTGCCACAGCAAAGGTGCCAGCGGGGAAAAGTGATGCTGGTCCTCACTGCCTCCTGGAACCCCTTCAAATGCCCCAGACAATTTGGCCCTCTCTGCTTTCCTGCCCGACTCTAGCCTCAAAAGC